>NW_017100671.1:180685-210437 GCF_001263275.1 Habropoda laboriosa | reverse complement strand
AAATTATTTTAGATAGCAGAACTATTTAATATTTAATGTTAATGAAATATTTAACGAGTAATGTTTTCTCATAAATCTAATAAAATTTTCGTACTTTGAGGAAGAAAGAGTAACAACGAAAGAGACAATGCTGAGTTTAACGAAGCCAGAGTGTAATATTATTAATTATTCGCGTTTAAGTACACTACTGGCCTATCTTAGAAATTATTGAAGAAATTTTCGATCGAAAATAATGACAAGAATATAAAATACACAAGGAAATAATTTCATTTTCAATGAAATATATTCTTCTACACATTTACGCACATGCGATGAGCATTTGATGTTATCTCCGAGATATAATTCCTTTTAATACCTTTTAAGTATTGCTACTGTGTTTGATCACCAATTTTTTGCTAGGGGCAGTAACACGAACGAATTATATTCTCGAGATAGAAATAAAATATAGATAGAAATAATTCCATTAATGTAATTACACGATATGCTTACAAATTATTCGCTAATGAGGATCATGTTTTAACGTAAATGAGTTGTATTATTAAAAATGGAAAAATGTTGCTGTTCTAATGTAAGGGGGTAGGAACCTGCAGTACCTACAATTAAAAATGGAAAAATGTTGCTGTTCTAATGTAAGGGGGTAGGAACCTGCAGTACCCACACCACCCTGAATCTAAAGAAAAGGAAAAGTTTGGAAATTCTTTTCATAGTCCACTACCAAATGAAAAGCTTCAATTTTTTCGAGGACATAAATGTGACTTTCAGATTTCTTCTCCAATTTTTAAACAGTATAAATGTTACAAAATGAAGGAGGAACTGCTTTACGTAAAAGAACAAAGTTGACCTTCGTATGTTTTTTACTTATATAAAATTACGTGCCACTAAAAATCATTCGATATTGTAAACATTTTTCGGTATTATCAACAATTTCGTAGATATTCCAGGAGACTGATTTAAATGGGACGTCCCATCCGAAAACGCTTTATTGTGAACACAACAGTGTGACATACTGTCAATAAAAGTGTGAAAAGAACGCGACAAAGAAGACTCACACTCAACAGAAACAAGAGGTAGATACACGAAGTACGGAGAGTGTTTAATTCAACGTACCAATGATGTCGAACTCGCATCAGACACGGATGATGTCATTCCGAAAAGGAAAATGCAACGAAATTGTTTTCTTCTTTTTCAGTGGAATACGATAATAACTTCTTAGTTTCAGCAATTTTAAACGGTACGTTTGAAACAAACATTACTGACTTACCGTTACGCGAAACAAGCCGCCTAATTATCTTTGCTATATAGTGGTACGAGAAAATTTGATGGATGAATAGGATGGAAGGAAATTGTTTTCATGGAAGAAATGGCAAAAAGTGAAAGGAAGCTTATTTTAGCAAGGTTATTTTATGTCGCATTATTATGCGTGTTTAAATGCACATCGATGTATGCTACAGCACACGATAGAAAAAAGTATACACATTCCTGCAGAAGAAAGAAAAAGGGAATAGATAACCTTGAAAGGACATAACCTTTGAAACCATTTAAATGGCGTACGAAACTTTTCTCGTATCACCGTAACCAAAGAAGATAATTGTGCGATCTATTTTACCGACCCTCTATAGCCAAATCGCTGTTGTCTTTACGTTTAACAAAGCATTTCCGGATACTTAAACTTATCCAACATCTCTTCTTCGTTTCTTCCCATGTAGAACACACTGGCACAGTTCGATCGTCGAAGTTTGGAACACCTTGTACATGCATTGGAAGTAATTCGAAGTGCTTAAAGATCCCATCACTAGGTGGTGTGTCGCGGCATACGTGGCTCGATGTTACATTTCGTCGTTCGACACGTAAAGCTTGTATATACGGTTGTTGCGGTGGCCACGCACCTGCACGCCATTGCGTACACGTCTGGCACGTTTCGATGTACATAGTTTGCGATGCGTGCAGGTGTGCCTAGGGACGTCCGAGCGGGCAACGGGACGATATCGGTGTCGACGTTGCTCTCGGGGCTCTACGACCTTCGTGATATGCGAGCAGTAATCTTAATCAGAATCGAACGTCCCGCGGGGAAATTTATTTCTCCGTGGAAGGTTAAGCGGCTTGCATCAACCGTGTACAAACACCGGTGAGATTTCTTCTCTATCTTCGATTAGACAAATTTCACAGATTCTCTCCACCTTTTGCTAATTTTACCTGTATCGCGCACCACTTTCACTTATACACTTTTCCTTCAGCACCCATTCAGTCTTTCGCTTTTCAATTACCAAGAGGCTACGGTAGGTACGGGGTATGCGTTGATTGAAAAGTATGAAAAATGGATCAAGTTTTCAAGGGTGTAAGTAGGATGACGATTTTTATTCTGCCATTTACGTGTTCTGTACCGGAGCATTGTACGCTAATGTTTCGCACCCAGAGCTCAAACACTGTTCTGTTTCTTATTTTTGTGTTTTGGACAATTCTATATTTTTCACTTTATTTGCTACATTTCGAAAGGGTACGTGACTGTTTGTACGCGTTTCTGTTTGTGATCTCACGCACACTACCGGCCAAAAGTTTGGAATCACCTTCCACTTTTCGTCAATATTAAATCTGTTGCTAATTTTTTAAGGATTTGAAGTTTATCTCAATTTATCTCATATCAATTCATTCGAACGATAAAAAATTCTCAAAGTCGCTGACTTTTTTCTGGAAATTTTTGTGCAAATTGCAGTGCTCGGTGATTCCAAACTTTTGGCCGGTAGTGTATGAGCGACGCGATACAGAATGTGTTCAATTCCTGAAATTTTCTATTCACCTATTCGTATCGTGGACATGGGACACAGACGCGAAAGAAACAGAACGTTCGATGTAACAATATGAATAATTAGAGAGAGGTTTTACAGGCATCGCAGATATATAATAAAAAATTTGTAGAACTTTCTTCACAGTCCACAGTTGTACAACGGTGGAGGAACCTTTTGTTACGATGACGAATAGCAGCTATTTAAATACGAAAGATCGTTATTACCGACAAAAATGAGCTCGGTTAGTCCATCGTGAATTGTGTCGCACAGTTTCACGTGTATTTTTGCCCCATGTCAGCGACACGCAGCATTGCTCGAAGCCTGAATATTAGGCAATCTAAGGCGTCCAAGGCTAGTCGAGCCTTGAGCCGCCTTTCCAAGTGTTTCACTAACCCGACCGTTCGCTCGATCGCAACTGTTTGATCCGTGTCTCCTTATGATTAGATCTTGGACCGCTCCTCCATTTGTCCAGCTGTGTCTGTCATCTTTCACGAGCTGAGCGATTTTTCGATTCGTCTCTTCTTTAGATTGTTTACTGAGACCACAAGTGCAAGGTATAGAAAGGAGAGCAAATTCGTAGAGAGATAATCTTGCGAGAATTACCAGACGTTTCGTAATTTATAAAAGTTTAGGCACGAACGATCATTTTCAAACGTTTCTTTCAAGTGCTAGCCTGTTTTTATAAATCACACGATAAATATAATATTCCTCGTTATTCGCTTGAAGAAACGCGAAACTCGTGTTGTACATCCCTGTTTGTTTGTTTTTTTTTTATCAGACAGGAAGAGTGAAAGGAGGGATGCAAATTTCTTGAACGTTCCCATGTTTCAAGGAAACACATTTACGAGCTTCAAAAGTCGGACAATTTTTCCTAAGAAAAAGGAAAGCATGCACTTTTTAATCCTCGTGTCGTAAAACTCGCATTGTGGCTGACATCGTTTTCGAAAATGACATGAACCAGTTGTTTCCATACTAATTTGCTCGACGCCTTGTGCGCACCGTATGAATATCATTTGTCGAGTCAAAGTCTGCAGTAACAGAACTGCGGTCGTAATTTATATTCCGACCAGATGGGGAGTAGGATCGCTCGTCGATTTCGATTTAATCTCGATATTAGGGCGACAAAACGTCCGTTCGTATTATTTCTTTCCTCGGTTTGTTCATCGTGGTTCCGATCTCCAGTTCTTCGCTCGCGGAACCAGTTTTTCCTTGTTCGATTAAGGACCGGTCGTCTCGTGCTTGTTGGTTTATGTAGCCTGGGAGACTCGATTGTTTTACTCGGTCGAACTGGAAAGCACGATAATTGCTATTTCAGACGAAAATGCAAGAAACAAAGGATTTCATGGAGAATTCGATACACGTTACTCGATCTCACACGCGTTCCTCGCCATACTGCCAGCCTCCAGATCTTGTTTTCCCTTCTGCACACTCTTCGCGGCGGCTTTGTCTTCTTTGAATTTTCCTCGTAGCCGTTCGAAACGCATCTCGAACTTCTTCTGGCCGACCGAACAGTTTCATTTTCGGAAAGAGTATAACAGCTGTTGAATATTCGTCATCGCGTTTTTTCTAATTGAATATTTGTTAGCGTGTGCTCGTACACGTGATGCTAATTTTATCGTTAAATTCGTGGCAAAGTGGAAGTTTATTTTGTTGAATTAAGCAAGAGTGACCAATTTTAAGTTCGGAGACTGATATTTATTTCCTTTTTATCGTATCGTTTAGAAGGTCACTTACGTATGGCACAGCATAGTGTTTTCACGCGTTTACAGCGAATATTCTAATTTGTAACAGCAGTCCTAGCGAAATTGTCGTCTGAAAAGGTTAATTATAGATAATGACAGAATTTCAGTTTTAGAGGAATGTTAAAAAATTTAGTCAAGTACGTCGGTTTACTGAAAATATTACCAGTTCTTCCCAATTAAAAAGAAGCTGTAACTTGAACTTCATTTGCAAGTAAAGTGTAATTAAATTCTTAATCAATTTGTGAAATGTAAAGTTGATAATAATTGGAATACTTGAAATAGTCTAATAATTTTATTTTCATTTCACCTACTAAAAATTCTGCCGTCCGCTAAATTTTCCTATATCATGCAATATAATTTTGTGATCGTAACACGACATTATACTTTATTCTATTTCATATAAAACTGTATTTAACGCAGACACATACACTGCCGGCCAAAAGTTTCGAATCACCTCCCACTTTTCGTTAATATTAAATCTGCTGTTAATTTTTTATAGATCTCAAGTTTATCTCAATTCTACTCTCATCGATTGATTCGAACGATAAAAAATTCTCAAAGTCGCTCGACTTTTTTCGGGAAATTTTTGTGTAAATTGCTCGGTGATTCCAAACTTTTGGCCGGTAGTGTATGTAAAGCAATTTTATTCACTTGGTCGGTATTTTTTTTAAATTAATGGTAAGTACTTTTTCAAATAAATAGTCAGTAAGAATGAATAATTATTTTTCAGTGTCAAGTCGCCTTTTGTCAGTTCAATCTGGTTTATTTGATCGGTATTAATTTGTTTTTCGGTCAATCAAATTTACATTTTTAGCTAAGTTAGGATTTTATGAATTGATGTAACACCGGCCTGAAACTATCTCACTGCGCGCACAGAAACTTAAAAAGTTAAAGAGCATTCTAAATCTCAAAGACACATTTCTTCGATGTAACAAACAAGAACTGTTTCTCGAAGTTAAAGCGAAAACAATATCGCCGACTCGAAGTCGAAGCCAGTTGATGTTTTCAAGATCAAAGATCTTTCATCCTCCATCGAGGCGGGTAAGGAAATCGATTTCTTGTACGAGCCAGAAACTCGCGAAGTCAGGTCAAAAGCGACGTTCCGTGTGCTCGACAAAACAATGTGATTAACTTCTTGCACGGTTTTCATTCTTTTTTTCTTCTCTTCTTCTATAACCGTCGGCAATTCGTTCGTTGGCAGGTGGACGGGAGGACGAATGTCTCGTGCTGAAATTATGTAACGTCGCACTTTCGTCGGCAGCTCTTATGTCAGTGAGCCTTTAACTTCGTGGCGGGCACTAACGCGTCAATTGCATGCACGTATTTTTCTTTCTTCTCGTTTTCGAAGAGCGTGCTTCATTGTAGTGCCGCGACGATAACCTTGCCGCCACGTTAGATCCTGCCGCGGGTAAAAACGGAAATTGAGCAACGAAGCAAGAAACTTTTGCTAGCTGCTAGCCTCCTTGTAGAAAAAATATGATAAAGTTTCTTATCAGGCTACCCAGAAACGTTCCTTTCTTTCGTCGCCCGTATTTCCGTTCCCCTGCTGCCCCGTGCATTCTGCAACCCTCCTTTCGTCTACGTTTTTATATACTTCTTTTGGAAAGGGCGCAGAAATTTTACTCCGCGAATAGTTACTTGACGTGTCTGATCGAGCCGAATAAATTCAGAAAAACACAATTGCCAATACAGAAGCCAAAATGATTAACTCCGCTTCTCGACATTCTTCCAAATTTAGTACCAAAGTGCACGCTTGACGTTTCATTTTTCAGAAATAAAAGAAATTCAGCAAATTTTGCTTCACGGAGTTAGTCACTCTGGCTTCTGAGTGGCTGAATTAAAGCTCTCGACAAATTTGCACGTTATTTGATTTGATACGATAATTAGCCCGCGACAAATGATACGAAAGCAATTTTCACGAGGGAACAGAGTCTTGTTTCTATAATTCGACAAAGTTACATAATATTTGTGACAATATTAACGATAACAATAATCAGGGAAAATTACTCGACAGAGTTGACACGAAGTAATCAATTGTTAGGTAGAAAGTTTTCTTCGGCACAATAGCGGTTAATAATCTATTACGATTTATTAACTCGAAGAGAAAGTTTCGAGATATCGTAATACCAATGATCCATAGTGAATGGCGTAACTAGCTTGGGGGAAGGGGGACTCTTGGGGCTTTCACCCTGCCAAATATTCGTAAGACGTATTTGGTAACGATAGCCTCGACACAAAAGTCAGATAATAATTCATAAGATTATTTGTTGCAACCGCGAAATGATCGTGTACCAAGTACTTGACACTTGAACACAGTCTGCTTCTTTATTCCGTCTTACAGTTTCAAATTTTTCTTGCACGTTATAAAATACCCGCTTCGCTCAGTTACGGCGAGAAATTGAAGAACGAAACGATAAATTATGTGTCAATGGGAAAGTGAACGATCCTCAGGTTCGTGGACAATTGGGTGAAGGTACTTTTGTATCAGATTTTCACTTTTAAACAGTTAGCGCAAAATTTACACCAACTGACAGAAAAATTTCACGTTCTACAATTGAAATATTTCTATCGGAGTTTCGTTCCGTGGTAACGAGTAGCCTGTTGAAACAGTAGATACCAATAAACGAAAGTAAACAATAGCTGTTCGCTCGTATCAGCAGAGCGCAGGAAAATGTTGTAAAACGATAAACTTATCGCGAAGTTCGAACGTTCAAGGAATGAAAGAGGGCGAGTACGGGAAAAGTGTTAGAAATTGAAAATAAAATTTCTACTTAGCGAGAGAATTTCTTCGCGTTTGAAGCGGTATAGGGGGGTTTCGCAACGTTTGCAAACAGAAGTAGCCGATAATTTAGAAATCTTCTGCGTTAGGTATCCTTGAAGCGCGCTCTTACGCAAAAATCGGCCAAAGACGTTGAAAAGAATAGAGTAGAATAGAAAATTGTGTGGAATAAAACGTGGCTGGTTGGCTCGTGGACACGGTCCACGATCGTGTGTTCTAGCCATGGGGTATGGAATGCGTGGCTAGACGAATCGAAATCGAACGGTTTCAGAGTCAGGGCACAACATCGTCACACATCGGGCTTTACGCTTCGTAACAATGACCCAACTTTCTCCGTCACTTTCATTTTCGTTGATCGGCTGGTCGGCTCTCCTGCTTCTCTCTCGCTTGGATTAGGAAATAGTGCGTACCCCTCCACGTTTCCCTCGACTCGGGCCCACCTCTTTCACCTTCGTATCTCTCGCCCCGTCTCTTTCGTTTCTTCCCTACTGGGCACTCTGTCCCGCTTTTGGTTTCTCTTTCGGGGCCCTCGCGCCGTTTCCGGCCCACTCCTGGGATTTTAGAAAGGGCCTCTTGCCGACCAGTAGCCCGTGTGATACCTTTACGCTCTTTGGAGACCATTCATCGACGCGCCAATCTGCGTGACCACGCTTTTTCATCTGTTACAAAATCTATTATCCATTTTTTACACCGCTGTTTTGTCACCTGTTGTACTTGCTTAAGTCTACACGTTTAATTTCATTGTTTTGTACTGCGGTTTGAATTGCAGTTGGAGTAGAAAGAATGGACGTTGTATGAAAATAGAGTAACTGATTTTAAGAACTTGCCAAACATGGAGACGTGCGTTTTGTTTTTATGTAATTAACGTTAAAATGTGACAAAATTCATGGATATTCGTGTGTTAATTGTTAAGAAGGTTCAGGTGTCTCGAAGTTGCGGTGAAAAATGTAAAAAGAGTAGCGAGTTGAAAGACTACCTAACGTAGAAGACCTAGAAAATTTATAAAGAAATCTCAAGAAACTTAATTGATATTTATTTAACACGTTCGTCGCCACGTCACCCATATCTGGGTGACGTTAATTTATATTTAAAATAAAATACAACATTATACTACGTAGCATGGTATTCGTTAAAACAGTTCGAACACATTTCTGGTGATTTTGGACAATTGGGACAATATGTTGGTCTTTTCCTGGCGTTCGAGAATTTGTCTCCTCTTCTGGTAACATAGAACGCAAATTCCAGCTAATCGCTCTGTTTACGTTGTTGCGCTCCGACTATCGGATTTGGGCCCCGCGAGAAACTCGACCGATTCACGCTGGGCGACGCGAACGTGTTAAATAAGAAAGACAAATAAATAAATATCTTCTATTTTTTTAAATTTATATTATGTTACATTTATTTTCTTCGTCTTTTACACGTTGGGCGTGTGAATGACGCACCTGAAGCACCTTCGTGACACCAATGAAAACAGCGAATACATTGGACCCATTTTTCACCATTATTGTCACCTTTGTAATTGCCATCGCAAGATAAACATTCTGTATAGTCATCATCGGTAGCAGCATCGTTGACATCGTTGTCTGTACCATGCCCAGGTATTATATTTACCCAAGTAAAGAGTGAAACATATCTGCGTAAATCTGCGTGTGTTTTATGCTAAGATATTGCATGCATCAGGCAAGATTTTCTTTTAATTTTTAATGCTACGACTTCCATCTGTTATATGAACAACAATAATAGCGTACTTATACTATATCACCTTCCACTTTTCATCGATATTAAATCTGCTGCTAATTTTTTACAAATTTGAAGTTTATCTACATTTATCAATTTATCTCATATCGATAAAAAATTCTCAAAGTCGCTGACCTTTTTCTGGAAATTCTCGTGTAAATTGCTCGGTGATTCCAAGCTTTCGGCCGGTAGTGTACGTATTTCGGCAGAGAAGTAATAATTACGCTAAGAAGAAGAAAAATTGAACGGTTCGTTTCTTTTGAAGGCTCAAAAGCAAGCATGCTTTTATGATAAATCATGCAAAAGTAATATTTTCTTACCTCACCTGTTTAACTCGCCTCTCAAAAACTTTTATACGTTTGCAAATGACAGTCAACTTGGCATTCAACGACAATCTCTAATGAAATATCTTACGCTGCTGCCGATTCATTTTGTTAATTATTTGCCGAGATGTGGCGACGTTGCATATCAGGTATGTCAAATTTTTGTTTAAAAACAATGAAACAATTTCCACCATTGTTGACGATCTTTCGCCATTTTTCTGGCAGCTTGCGAAACTCGATTTTGAATCAGTTATGTGAATTCATTTCTACTCCTGACACTTGTGTTAACACTTTATCAACCTTCTACTGCGGACCTTCGTCTGTTACCAGGACATTTTCAGATAGAGAGAAGAAATCGAACGAAGCGTCGACTGTTTTCTTTTCACCTGGTTTCAATTAAAAAATTCCCGACTGATGTGCAATTATTTACTTTGCACTATTCAAATTTAGGGCACAAAAGAGGATTTGGCTACGTTGTAAAGTGTCGGCGGGTTAATACCCGCTAAAGTCACGCTTTGGAGCTTAGAAAGCATGTCACATGTTTGTTATCTTACCTAGAACGCTAAACATCTCCGGTCGATAGTGTTGATACACCGAGGATGACGCATTTTCTGCGTTTGAATTGTACGAAAATTTTAGCGCAGAGCTTGTGCACGGTAAGTGCATTTTTCCTGTAACAGTTCCAGCTAGAAAGTGGAGAAATTTGAAATTTATCTACCGTGTTATACCAGAATCGCCACAAAGTGGATCTATTGTTTCTGAAACGTATATTTTAACACCTGGACACCTGTATTCACCCTTTCGCGACGGCGGAACTAGCCATCAGTACGCCACTAACGAACGGGTCGTCGTGCCATTAGTGCACACCGTACGCGTTAAGAGTGTCTCGCGTTTTTTCAAATCTTAGAGGATTTCAGTGGAACAGCAAAGGACTTAAGGGTGTATCGGATAAAGGGAACGTTGTCGAGGCCTTGTTCTGTATTTTAAAGTAAATCTTCACTTTGAGTTGTTGAGGCGCGAGTCAAAGCGACGCGTTTAGTGGATGCCGGATATAACCGGCGCTAGCCAGTGTGAAGCATTTAGTGGATGCCGGATATAACCGGCGCTAGTCGCGAAAGGGTTAAATAAACGAAAATTTTCTACGAATCTTTGTACACTTGCAAACACGATCAAAGTATGAGTCGTACATACACTACCGGCCAAAAGTTTCGAATCACCTCCCACTTTTCATCGATATTAAATGTAGAATCTCAATTCTACATTTATCAATTTATCTCACATCAACTGATTCGAATGATAAAAAATTCTCAAAGTCTCTGACTCTCCTGGAAATTTTTATGCAAACTGCGATGCTCGGTGATTCCACACTTTTGGCCGGTAGTGTAAGTGACGAAAACCGGAAGATCTTTGCCAAATATGAACCTAGATTGTTACACTACCTAACGCCGACAGTTTCAAAGAGTCAAGGGATTAGGCAGAATAAAGCGATATTTCAACATTTTCTTCTTTTTTTTTTTAACACGTATATTTCACTTTTCGTTAAAAAATAATGCCGTAAATCGTCGTAGGAAATAATAGAATCTGCACAAATTAACTCACTCGGCGCAGCACTATTATTTGCTAGAGATATTTACAATGACTGGAACTGTCTCTCAGTGAGGTCTTTGGTTGCATTCGGGGGAAGGCGGAATCAAAATGAGGGATCGTTTCGACCTCTTTCTTTCGCTGATCGTCTTCTTCTCGCAGCGAGAAGAAGCCTCGTGGAAGGTGAAGGAAAAGAAGTTATTACATTACGCGAAAACACGCGTGTGTTTTCTTCTCATTGTGTGTAGCGGTAGCAAAGAAGTGTGCAGCGCTAGCCTACCCTGTTCCTCCATTAATTAAAAGACACCCAAGGAACCACGAATACCGGATACATCATAGAGACGACGATTTTTGTAAAACAAATCGACCTTTAGGACGTTGTAATACATAGTGGCGAGAGATAGTTACTTCGAATAGTAATTATTAATTAGTAGTAATGGAATACTTGTAGCAATAGTTTATGAAGTGAGACCATAGATAACGTGTCGAGAGGTAGTATAGTGGAAAATGAGGGGAAAGGGCTGTGCGAAAAGGACGAGAAAAGAGAGAGAAAGAGAGAGAGATAAAGTTAAAGGTCATAGTCAGGAACATACGACATTTACACATCGAGTACATTTAACTACTTGTTACGTCGTCTCGCGTCTTTCCATGAATTTTCTGCCGCGATTATCGTCGTTGCCGCGACAATTTTAAACGAATCCAACATTTTCCTTACCGATGTATCGAACTTTTCGTTTTTCCATTTCAAGTCAATCGAGTAAAATTTCAAACTTCGAACGCGAACTGTTCTACAGTTCGATGTCGCGTACAAAGGTGAAGTTCCGTTGCAACGATAACAAAGTAAGAAGAGGAATTTCTTTCGAACGGAACATCTGAGGACGTAGTTTCTTAAGTCTCTTCGAAGTGAACTAGTTTTCCTCGCAAGCTCGTAAAACAGTACATGTACCGGGAAATTTGAAGGCTACGAAAGTTACTCGAACAGATACTTCGAAAGAAGTGCAGTGTGTTACGGCAAAATGTCCAACGACTTCCTAATGTTTATTTCTCGGAGATTCTATTTCCTTCGCGCAACGACACTTTTGTTCAACGAAACCATACGCTTACAAAAGTACTGGAACCAGGTGTTCGAAAAGTTAATGGTTCACGAGATGCTCAAACATTTCAAGATGTACGAATGTTCATAATCATTTTAACACTTTGACTGCCACGTTGGTCATATATGACCGGCCACGGTTTCTCCTGTGACGCCACGGTGGTCACTGGTGACCGGTGCTCTTGATCTTTTTACAATAGTAAAAATTGAATGAAAATTTACGGTTAGTGCATTTTGAATATAACCGATAAATAGAAGATACTTTGAAATAAAAAGTGCCCCATTGAACAATTAAAAAGTTTTATTAGAGCATCAATAAAAAAAAGTATTAGAACAAATCTTGCATCTAACGGTGCAATGTGTTAAAACACTTTAAACGTAAATGTGGCTCATCGATGCAGTCTGGACAGTAGGTGGTCACCTTTTCAGTTCGATTTTTAGCAATTTTTGATCCTAACAGTTTAACATTTTGCTCACCCGTGACCACCAATATGATAAGAATGTTGTCTTATATCATCAATTTATTATCATTTTGCCATTATATGCTTTCAGTAATAAAAATACTCCCGCGGCGTCCTGAGCGAAACATGTGATTTCGGCGTGGCAGTCAAAGTGTTAAGCTGGTATTTTTTCACGTTCGTGCAGTTGATACTAATTGTTTGGATCATTCGCGGAATCGAAGGAACGTGATTACACTCCATCTTCTAAATGCAGAAATTTTCAGTGGCAACTGTCAGCTATCAAACGGTGAAATGCCTAAACTACGTAGAAGAGATAAAGTGTTCTTACGTGTTTGCAAACAAGAGGCATGTTTATGTGAAAATGCTTAAATATCTGATGAATTATTCATTTTTCCAACACGTCAATTCGATACTTTCGTACGTATAGTATTCAAAAGAATTGATTTATGCAGGAAAAAAGTTCTGGAAAAATAGACACTGCGAAGTCATTCAATATTTGCCTTTATCACTCGTATAAAGATATACAGCTAACGCAAATTGTGTAAGTCATCCTGTATATTGGACTAAATACATACTAGTGTACGCAAATCGCGCCACTTGAGGAAAAACTCTGCTCTAGAAAATCTGCGGAAAGGTTTTGAAAAATTAGAGAATTGAAATTTTGTCCTTGGAAACTTTCAACGTGGCTTTATCCAAATCGTGTTTTTCAAATTTAAACGCACGGTCTCTGAAAAAGTGTAACTTTCCGTAAGGATGGACATTGAGCGAAAAATGTTTGAAATTAGTAATTTTAAGGCTGCAAGGTAAACAAGATACAAGGTGAAAACTTTGGAAGCCCGTCGTTTTGTTATATTTAAACCTGTCTGCGATTTTTCCATGCAGAATTATTCTCGATGGCGTAAATTCGATATTATTTACAAGTTACCAGCAACAACACGAGTCGATGCTAAAAACGTTAATAAATATAGCAGAAAATATTTCAAGCCTCGTTTCCTTAAACAAGATTTACAAAATTCCAATTTTTTCGTTTTCTAGACCAGAACATCCTCCTTAGAAAGCAACCGGAGCATTGAAAGTGTAAGTGCATCCGTACGGTAATTTCACTTTGTCGTAATTTCTCGAGCAACAATTATCGCCTCCGTTTGCCGTTCAGATCTAACAGCGATTCGGCTCGTAGTCCGCGTGACATTAGATCAAACGACAGGACGCAATTTTCCGAACGTAGGAAATTTATCCTTCGATAAACGTAACGATATTTCAGCTACATAACTTACGGTACACTTGTCGCGAAGTTAACTCTTTGCGGACGTAAGATCAAGTGTCAAGTTAGCTCGCTACTTCGGTATTTTTGTTTTAATTAAATTATATGAAAATTACATTTTCCTCAAATATAGCGCACGAGTTCACCATTCTCATTGTTTAAAAGTATATATGTTTATTGGTTGCATTCGTAGTGTTTTATGAACGCGTATGTGTACGAATTTATCGTCCTCAAAGTGTTAAAATGGACGTGCGTTAAATCGTAGTTTGTTCGGTGGAGAAAAAAAAAAAGGAAGAAGAGAAATGTCGAGAGGCAAACATCTGATTCGATTGATCGAACGGATTGATAACGAGAAATACGGTGGACCGCAAAGGGTTAAATGTTTAACGAAAACCACGACGTCGCGACTTGTTTGATATCCTGCATAATTCGTGCAACCTGACGCGAGACGTGGATATTTGAAGTGACTTGCGCGGTGTGGCTAATAAATACATACATACATAACTACATTTGCGTACAGTTTGACCGCCCATTTACGCAACAGTATATACCTATTGAAGGTCACACACGACAATAAGATTCCTGTGCGTTCCGAACTGTGTGCTTTTCCTCTCCCCGTTGTTCTGGCGTACCACTATAGCTGGAAGTTTCGCAATTGCTCTTCTTAATAAATAACAATTGAACGGTCGACGCGGTCTCGCGCACTCGGACGACACAAAAGCCTCTCAAAGACAATCGTAATTACATTGCAATCGACGATTCGATGGTGCAGATCCACCGTGACAACGCGAGTTTCCTTATTTTACAATCTCTACGTAAGCCTCACTACACCTATGTTACACTATACGACGCATACCTGCGCCTGCCACCAGGTTATTTCATTTCACACGTGAAATGTGTTCGCGATATCAATTCCGCAGGAGTTTTCTTTTTCTTCTGTAGGTTCATCATAAATCTAATAGCTATTTGTTGTTGTTATTGTTGATCATTTCATACGACACTTCGTTGTGTTTAAAAAATAGTTAATATTTTGTTGAAAAATATCAGTTGATAAGATATATGCTCGATGGGTGTGGCTTTGTGAGCTCTAAAATGACACGGTAGACGTATAAACAATAAAGAATACTTTTCAAGTGTACGGAGAGTGTACCGCGGGTAAAATGAATATTTTAGAAGGATGAGATCATCAGGTACTAATTAGGGAAGAAATCTGAACATGCTTTCGAAGAGAGTTTTGCATAAGGAGTGGTGGAATATACAAAGAATAATTTATTATGAATTTTGTTAACCGAAATATACTATAACTTTCAAAATTATTATCAATAATTAATATTGTCGACGAATAGCTTGTGAGAAAACGTCTACGTTTTACCATAAGGTGAAATATAAGTGTACAGTTTTAAGTGGGTCATATGTGACTTCTTTGATTAAGAAAAAAGTTCTGAAATTTGAACAAGCATATTATGAAATATATTCTTTTTTATTTGTGCGATTCAGCAATATTTAGGTCATTGAGAAGATTCTTTAAATCGACACAGATTTATGAAGTTGTGAAGACAGTGTAGTAATTAAAATATATTCTAAATTCAACGAAAGAAGATAGTCTATTCAAAAACCCTATGAAATTACTCATACTCAATTTCCTTCACACATTGTTTGTTTATAGATCCGTAAAAGGGCCGTTTTTTTTTCTCGACTTAAGAGAAAAGAGGGGGAGGGGCTTAAAGTACGCATTTCCCGAAGCAAGTTGGAAGCTATAACTTTCAATCAAAACAGGATATTGGATTGCATCTTGCGTTAAAAAATCACAAAAAAATTTAAGCGTTTTGGCTATACAGCTTTTTGTACAGTTTCGAGTTATGATATAAAATTCGAGCGGTGGGTGAAATATTAAAACTAAATAAACATTTTTAATGCAAAATAATAGTAAAAACGAAAAGTTTCTCCAAGGTTTGATTTATACATACCATCTACAAGAAAAGAAAATAAGCTTCATCTACAGTGTTTCCGTTCAAATTTGGCGATATTTCCTTTGGGAATTGCAATTTTTCTGCATGTTTTGGACACGCAAAAAGCGAAAATCAGGCATAAATTACATTTAAAAAATGAAAAGTGTATCAAAAGTTATATTGTCAACAAGTTAAAATTTTTTTACGGTATTTTGGCACAAGATTTTCAAAGAAAGTTATAGCCACCGATGTGTTTCGGGAAACTGCGTACTTTAACCCTCTCCCACTCTATTCTCTTGAGCCTGGTAAAAAACAGACACTGGAAATATGGAAAATTTGAAAGAAATCAAAGGTGGGTAATTTCATAGCGTTTTTGAATAAACTCCTTTTTGTAAAGAAAGAATTGAAACAATCGTGAAACATTAAAGATTGTATTTGCAAACTCTTTGATTAAAAACAACAGTATAGTAATAAGGCTAGTAAAGAAGAGACGCAAAGATTTTGCGTTAGTCGAATGTTTTCGAAGAAATATTTTCATAAAGCCGAACTTGAGAACCTTGAGTGGAATTGCTTAGAAATGTTAATACGTTTTCATAATTTGAACAGTTTCCCCTTTTTCAATTTGTAATGTCACGTGTAACATTTCTACTGGTAAATACTTTTGAGGTGAATCAATGTTACAAAAGTATATTCAACTGCACAGGCAATTCTATTGAAATTTTCTAAATCCCACTGCCGTTCATTTTTATTAATACATATCTGAATGTGAAAAGTATTGTTTTCATTACGGAGATTAAGAAAATTGGGACATTGATATCGCGAATACATTTACGTGAATGTTTTTCGATGTTTTGCTTTCAAATTGTTAGAACAACTATATATATGTAAACGCGTTTGCAAAGACTGCGCGAGATCTGGCTAAGAAAAAGGAAACCAAATACTCGTCAGGTATAGTTCTTAACTTTGCTAACGACACTTTTGCCATTTTGATCAACTGCACTTTTGATTGTACAAATTTGTTGCTGTAAGGCGACGGAACCTTTGGGTTTTCTTCGACCATCTTGTTCCAAGATGGCGAAAAACTGCTCGAAAGCCACTATATAATCCACATCGTGTCGCTTTTCAAAACTGCACTGTAGAGAACTTCGAAGGACCAGAGAAATCGGAAAATGAAGAAGCGTATTTAGTAAGGAATATATCGTTGCGAAAGTGCGCCTATGCAATGACGATGTAGCATGCACGTCGAAGGGGCAACGGCTGGTTGCTAGATGACAGGCGTCGCGTTCCCCAATCGCGTCCTGTCTATCCGTTGCGTTGTCGAAAAATGTAGCTGCGTGCTTCAAGTTCCTCCTTTTTTTTTTTTTTTAACTGCTATGGACGGATGTAACCGCGTTGATCTTTCAAACCGCGGCTCGCTCGTTTGTTTGCAATCGAATCCGCGTTTTTAATCCGCGAAATTGCGCCGCCGCTCGGTCAACTATCACCTGTATTCATACTACGCCGTTCTTAAAACGGAATTTCGAAAACAATGCGGCAGGAATGTCGAGTACTGTCGCTGGCAATCAATAATCGCAAATGGGCAGTGATTTTTCAATTCCATACGCTCACAACTCTCGCTTTCGTCGAAAAATTACACCCTTTTGTTATTTTTTTTTCATGCAACGTTCGTAATTCTCCACGGGTTTCTTTCGTTCCAATCCCCGAGTTCACCGGGTTCGACCTTCCGTGTCTCCTTTTCCCTCGTGTGAAACTGAAGAGACGTCGACACAGAAGCTCTGCGGCGTGATTCACTCGAACGGTATCACTTCGAAAGACGCGCGGCTGTTTCGGGGAACATCGTGAAACATGTTCAAGTATGAATATTTTAAATGAAGCCGCCAAGGGCGTCGTGAAAGTCTTGCAAATATGCGAGAAGTTGCGGCATGGTCGGCCGGTCCCTAGGCAGACCCAGCCAACAGACAGCCATCACGGCGAAAAGTTCGTCGGGACATGGTCGCGGTTGGGCCAGTCGGTAGCCATCTCGGAGACAAGCCATCATCTCGAATGGGTCCACCTCGATATACGGCTGCTGGCCCATCGTCACCAACTCCCACAGGAACACTCCGAATGACCACTTGAAGAAAGAGAAAAAGAGGTCGTAATTAGTCGTAACGTACGATTAAGGTGAAGGATTATCAGCTTCTACGTTAGTATTCGTATAATTTTCGCTCCCTTTAAAGTAAGTATCAGAATAGAATTACAATAAGAATTTTATTGCTTTATTCGTTAAATTAGACTGTCTTTTGTTGCAGCATTGTGGTATGTACGATATAAGAATCATGGTTTTTTATTTTTTAGGGGTTTTTAATAACTTGTTGATAATATGAACACTATATTTAATCTTTGATATAGCAGTTTTCTTTATTAATTTAGTTAAAATTAATTGAAAAACATAATTTTATGACTTATGCATATAACCTTGAAAGTGTGTACAAAATGCATATAACGAATTTGAATAATATTATATAAATATAACATAAGTAAACGGAAAATTTAAAGAAGAATGCTGAAAATTACAAAAGGATGAACTCGGAGAAAAGATGATACAATTATTTTTTGAGAATTTCTTAATTTTTCAATTCGTTCCAAAATCCTTAAAAGGTTACATACTTTTGTAATGATTTTCTTCACTATGAATATTTTTCAATAATTTTTATTAACAACTGCAACTTATCGTACAGAATTAAATTTTCAGATGTTATGTATTTTTGATTTAGGATACGGAGAAACAATGTGGGCATCATATTTTATATCATAAACGGTATATAAAAAATGCAAATAATATATGAAAGCATCATCGATTAGTACCTCGTTGTCTGAAACATATTCGATTTGGAAATAAAACGAATCTAAAAATAGTTTATCATTATTATAGTTCAATAGAAATTGCCATCGTACCACGTCCGTCGCAGTGCTATACTGATTGTGCTGGAGTGTCTCCAAGGCCATCCAACGAATGGGTCTGTTCTCGTTATCGCCGAGACAATGATAATCCTGGGGGAAGAGATCTCGCGCCAAAGCAGTATCAGCTAATCGCACGCGAAGATTGCTTGGCTCGATCAGGCAGTTTCTCGTAGCAATGTCCCTAAAGACACATGATCGCTTATGTATTTTGACCCAACATATTTCTTGGATATTTCCGAATATCATTAAAACGTTGATCTCGATAAACTTTTACATTATTTCATTTTAGAAGAAAGAAATGCCTAAAAAAAATTGTAACTTATAATGTTATAATATTTTAACTTTGATCTTAGTATGTTTTTAGATAATAACCAATTATATCAATTATATTAGTATTAATAACAATTCATTGTGTGACATTTTTGTTAAATGTTATTATGTTTTTGTAAAATTAATTTTACACGAAATGTTTTACTATATTTTTCGAGCGGTAATTTTTAACGGAATTCATTTGCGTGCATCTCGTACAAGTTATTTAAATTTTCTCGGATCAAATGATATTATGAAAGTAATTTATGCAAGAGTGTAATCAATTCAACCGAGTAATGAAATATTATAGATGAGAATAGTAGCAATTACCTGTGCAAGAGCCCTCGACCATGCAAGAACGCTCCTGCCCTGGCAACCTGTGCACCAACGTGCACCAAGTCCCTCGTCACAGGATGATGATTCCCGTCGGTAAGGTACAGTTTCAAATTTAACTCGCCCGGCGCACTCGCGTATGCCAATAACGGACAAGAACTATCCAGGCAAGCGGCTGTAAGCGAGGTTATGTTTGTATGCACTAATCCTGCCAGCTGCGAGCCCTCCACCACCAGTAAAGAAGCCTGATATGTCGATGCCACTTCTAAAACGGTCAACTTTTTGCATTAATCGAACTACGTTCTTTTACTAGTTTTCTTATCTGCAATTCTACTGTCAACGATAATTCACATTACTTTAACACTTCAACTGACGACAGAATTATTCGAACCTATTTTTATGAACGAAATATTTGTCGTTGCGATTAGATTCCATTCTGATTTTTAGTTAGTAAGCCTGCATTAGCAATCTTCAGTGGATATGAAATTTTCTGCCTTATCATACGATGTTAATTTAGAGTACTTGAATTTTTATTATTGAATTTGAAAACAATAATGTAGTTGAATAATATTCTTGTTTCTTACATCATTCTTCGCATATTTGTTTTAAATTGTATGGTATAAATGTAGATACGTTGTAGAAATATATTTTTATTCCTGGTATTTTACATTTTGATATGCCAGATTTTTATGGAGCAAAATGTTTTTTATTCATTTCACTGTGTTCGGTTGATTATAAACAAGAATAAATATTGTATAATGTAAAGTATAGGTAATTTCATGCTTAGAATAAAAGTTTTTCTTTCGATACAGTTAAATTGGAAATCTTTTAAAGTATCGCGAATAACTCGATTAAGGCTTTAAAAAATATATTTTTGTTGAGCACACATATAATTTAAGAATTTTTGGGTTTTATATTTTTGAGAATGCATAAAAAGGTTTTATTTAGTATTTCAATCTTGTACAAAATAATTCTTTTCCAATATGCTTTTTTTGTACAAAGACTGAGTTTCCAGATTTCTGAAAGGACATTCTGGTCAGAAAATTTGTTTAAATGTAATTTACATTTCAGAATTGTATGTTTCCTCTAGGAAAATTTCTATTTAACCTTTTAGCTAACATACTTTTCTGCCCTCAGCTGACTATTATCAAATACCTGTGTATTATTCTTGTCCATAGAAAATGTGATCATGTCTCAATATAATTTCTACAAAAATTACTGATTGCACTATATCATTGTTTTAAAATTTCCATATTACACTTTTCAAACGCAGTAGTATCAATAGCATAATATGTTAATACCTGTGACTGTTTTAATAATTACTTCCTGTTCACGATCAGCCAGTTCCAAAGTGCCTTTGTAGACACGACCAAAGGTGCCCTCTTGCACAAGATTGCAACAATACAACGCGGCTCTTGACACGGAAAGCGCCCTAGCTTTCTCGCACGGATCGGTCGTCTGTAAATTAACAGGGATAGAAGCAATACATTAATATTGATACCTGCAGTTATTAGCAGTTTCGAAAACAATTTGCAAATTTTTTCATTCTTGAAACTGACATCATTTCTAAAAGATGGTACGCGTACAACCATTACTATATCTTTTTAAATCCGCGCCTTACAACTATAATCTTTATGTGATTATGTTTTTATGGTAAGCTAATCTTGAATATCTCTTAAAATACACAAATAACCTAATTTGTAATTCCATTTTTTTTTTTCTTTGACACCGTAAAATGCAAATTGCATTTTTAAGTTTCATAAACAAAAGTTCTCCGTTCTTCTTACAACATTCCCTGTAATTCCTTGTTAGCTTTCACCTTTCCACTTTTTTTTCTCTAGCCTGCATTGTTCCTACTAAGAATTCGCTACAACATTTTTGTTCCATCAAATATTTTTTAATGCTCACATCAATATTAATATTGACTAATTCGATTGCCACATATTTCGAGAATTTCTATCTAGCACTTCATTTCACTAACTGGATGATATCATGAAATTTATTTCATATTCCCCGTGTTTTAGGCATTGCAGGTTTGGACACTCCCCAGTACACGCTGGAGGAGTAATCGGCGTAGGCCCCTCCAGAGGACTACACTTCGTTCAAAATAAGAGTAACCTCGCTCTCGGTCCGATTTTCGTCCGTTCTGCGCAGTTCCCCCTACTACCTACCGATGTGACGCATGCGATTGGTCGTAGCGCCATTTCGGCTGTGCCTAAGAGCGACGTCAACGTAAACAGTGCATAGAGTGGAGAGAATCTTTCCGGTGGTCTAAAAATATGCGCGCCTACTGTGTGCATGATATCGCAGCGGTTTATGACAGACGAATAGTGGCTAGTTGTATGAATTTAGCTGGACAAAATAAAAATATCAATATTTAGGGAACGATTCAAAATCATTTGAAAAATATATATACGGAAATTAGGGGGCAGATATCTCTGTATAAAAACTTATCACCGTGTATTTCGAAACATTTTTAATTTTACATTTAAACTTGTTAACTTTAACCTTTTATTTACAAACGAAGTAAACTGAAACATATTTTTATTTTATAAAGTTATCAAATACAATAAAATTATTCTTTTTTGCTTTTCTAAATTTAATTGCCTTTTCTTCTTTCTTCCATAATCATTACACACAGTCGTACAGGGTGTATGTTTCAAGAAGCCATTTTTGACATTTTAAACAAGTAATCCATATTTTTCCTTAAAAAATAAATGATTTGTCTCGAGATATCACGTTATCTATTTTAAAGTACTTTTTTTTACTTTGAATATTACAAACATCATTCAAGTCGTTTTAGATTCTTAATGCAATAAACTTACCTTGAAAAAACAGCAAAATCTTTAAAAGTCATAACATGCATGTTAAATAAACAATTCAAGTTCGTTCAAAACAACTGCAAAACAATTTTTATAAAACAGTTGCTAGCCGTGCATGTTCGAAATTAATTAAGTCACCGTGTATATGAGACAACACGCCCGGAACAGTAGACAGAGAGCGTAGCAGAGGGTAAGGCGGAGAAAAACGTAGGCGGTTAAGTGGGGGTTTGGACGTTCTAGCCCTGCCTTAGGCACGTCCCATACGCGAAGCGAGGTTACTCTTATTTTGAACGAAGTGTAGAGGGGTTATTATTAGGGGTGGAGAAATATGTTGAGAATGTATAATGACGTTTTGTTTGCGCGGAGACTTTGTTCCCGTGTGAGTTGAGGTTGCAAATTGATCGAAGTGTGGGACACGGTTGCAGTAGCAGGTAAAGAACTTTAATATCGTTGAACGGTAATTTTTAAGTAGCAAGGTACTCTTATTTCACTGTGCATCTTTGAAACTTGAATGCACACGTTGTTGCAGTCGCTATTTTTGAATGAAACATCGATGGAAGCACTATTTCGAATGCAAAACATCATTGTACGCGTTACTTTTGAATGCAACATTACTTCAAGCGTTATATTTGAACGCAAACATTGTTGGAATCACTATTTTTGATTGCAACATTATTAGAAGCGTTATTTCGAACGCAAACATTATTACAAGCACTACGCTTGAATGTAACATCGTTACAAGCGTAATACTCCCTTGTAACATCGTTCACTCGTATTATTTCCGTAAAAAGCACATTGTTGCAAACCGCGCTATCGCGCTTGCACCTTTGATGCCTACGTCGCTCCCGAAAACTGCACATTGTTGCAAACACGTACCTGACTTGCAACTTTGTTGCTGACGAAAATTGCACATTGTTGCACGACGCCCCCCGCTTTGCAACATTGTGCAAATTTCGGGAGCGATTTACGGCAACAAAGTTGCAAACCCGCTGCACGTTTGCAACAATGTGCAATTTTCGGGAGCGACTTTCGGCAACAAAGTTGCATCGCTCCCGAAAACTGCACATTGTTGCAAACACGTACCTGACTTGCAACTTTGTTGCCGAAAATAGCTCACGAAAATCGCACATTGTTGCAAACGTGCAGCGGGTTTGCAACTTTGTTGCCGAAAGTCGCTCCCGAAAATTGCACATTGTTGCAAGCGCGTACCTGGCTTGCAACTTTGTTGCCGAAAACGATCCCGAAAATTGCACAATGTTGCAAACGCGTTCTGGGTTTGCAACTTTGTTGCCGAAAGTCGCTCCCGAAAACTGCACATTGTTGCAAACACGTTCTGGGTTTGCAACTTTGTTGCTGACGAAAATTGCACATTGTTGCACGACGCCCCGCTTTGCAACATTGTGCAATTTTCGGGAGCGATTTTCGGCAACAAAGTTGCGAGCCCCGGTACTCGTTTGCAACAATGTACAATTTTCGGGAGCGATTTTCGGCAACAAAGTTGCGAGCCCCGGTACTCGTTTGCAACAATGTACAATTTTCGGGAGCGATTTTCGGCAACAAAGTTGCGAGCCCCGGTACTCGTTTGCAACAATGTACAATTTTCGGGAGCGATTTTCGGCAACAAAGTTGCGAGCCCCGGTACTCGTTTGCAACAATGTACAATTTTCGGGAGCGATTTTCGGCAACAAAGTTGCAAGCCAGGTACGCGCTTGCAACAATGTGCAATTTTCGGGAGCGACGTAGGCAACAAAGATGCAAGCGCGATAAGACGTTTGCCACAATGTGCATTCGAAAATAATAGGAGTTAACCATGTTACAAGCGAGAATGACGCTTGTAACAATGTTACATTCAAGCGTAGGGCTGGTAATAATGTTTGCGTTCGAAATAACGCTTCTAATAATGTTGCAATCAAAAATATAGATTGCAGCAATGTTTGCGTTCAAAATATAACTCTTCAAGCTCTGTTGCATTCAAAAGTACCGCGTACAACAATGTTTTGCATTCTAAATAATGCTTCCATCGATGTTGCATTCGAGAATAGAGACTACAGCAATGTGTGCATTCAACTTTGTGTCGCGCGCGCAATTCGCGAAAAATTTGTATTATATTTACGTATTTACTTGTTACTTATTATCATTTATTAAGTAAGCAAATATGCTACAAATTATGTCGCGTTTGGTATCGTTTTAATCAGAAAAATGTGACAAATATGTTGATAAAAATTTCATTCGTTACAAATCAAAAATAGGAAAGTTTGATTTTTGAGTTAAAGGTCTCAGCTTATTCGTTTGTCCTCAACTACTTTAATACAGAAAACGTTCCAGAAATATATTAAAGATTTTCAGAGATAAAATTATGCATTGCAGCTATAAACTTACTGAAAGGTGGGCGGGAAGCAATCCGACAAAAGAACGATTTTTAACGCACAGAGTGTCGCATGATTAAAGAAAGAAATAAAATTTGAAGAATTACAAAATGGTATGGAAGAAAATCAGAATAGATCTTCAAATTCTTTATGCGATCGTAAGAAACATTCTTTTAACGATAGCAGCAATATGACCAAAAAGAGAACAACGTACTCGATACGCACGGTCTAAATAATTCGTCATATAATAAAAGTCCTGCGCAAAAGAATTCATTAAAAAGCGTTCGTCGCTTCCAACAGGATGTGAACAAGATCCCTGAAGAGGAATAAGAAGAAGAGCGGCAGGAAGAAAAAAGTGGGAGGACCTCCTTCTCTTTTAATATATTGTTATGTCGTCGTCCCCGTCGTAGCAACATTGCCCTTTGTTCCTCGATGGTTTTTCAACGGTTCCCACGTTGCGATTAGCAGGGAAGCTCTGACGCGGGGGCAAACAGGGCAAGAGGGAGGCCAGTTATTCATTAATTTCAATTTTCCGGAGTTTTGCCTCTGACCCTTCTCATTCCAATTCCACGCACCCACCTACACCCCAAGCCCCGTGCACAGGCTGCACCGTGGTTGCACGGTGCGACGTGTGCGTCTGTGTGTGTCAAAGTGGTAAGGAAAAAGAGGCGGAAAATAACTGAAAAGCAGCTCGGAAAGTATTAACACCGTGCAAATTGCTAGACGACGTATCGGATTTAAAGAGGGGGAGAGATTACGGGGGCGGGTAAGGGTCGTGCGCGAAATCATTTGTCGAAACTCTGGTAGAGAGCAATGTCGGCTAATATTACGGCTTACCGTGACCTGTAATTATTAGCACTGTGAGCGTTGAGTGTGTGAATTACTTGTTGGTGAAAAAAAAACCCTGCCTTTTTCATTCCTCTTTGTCTCCTGATTTTCATACCGCCGCGCCGCTTTGTCTCACTCGCGTGTATCTCGTTTCTACTTTTCCAATTTTCTAAAGGTCTTTAACCTTTTATCACGCGAGAATATCCTCTCCCTGCTTGCCTCGCGTGCTTCTCTATCTTTCTTCATTAGTGGAAGTGCGACGAGACCAATTTCAAATCGGCGAGCCTGGCGTCGAACAGATAAACAATGCACGCGGTTATAAATCTAAATAGGTAGGAATTCGGGAGAGGGAGACTTTTTTGTTTAACCAATTCTCGCCGTCGAGAGAGGTTTCTGGAGGGGCAGCAGTTGACAGCGTGTTGCAATTTCGTTATTGCGGACAGCGAAACGAACGTTTCATCGCACTTTTAGCCGCAGTTTAAACGCCACAATCGACCCCGCCGCGCTATTTTTTCTAATTAGAATTTCCCGATGACAAGAATTCCTACGATGTGAAATATAACCGAATGTTTCAAATGGCATAAATGTAAGCAGCTAAAGGTGTTAGGTCTCTCACTTGGTACGTGGAGCCTGGTAACTCCTTTTTTTCAAATTGAAAAATTATCCTTGGTGCTTAATTTTTCACAATCAAATCAAAATTAATAAATTTGATTTAACGGAGTTAGTCACTTTGTAACTGACAAGCATTTACTTGTCAACGCAAAATGAATATACAGGGTAAAACAGGACGCGTGGTCTCAACAGCATAAGGGACGATTCAACATGTAAAAATAAACCCAAAATAAAAAATTAATTTTCTTTTCCTTGAAGCCTCGTTTTTGAGAAAATCGAGTTTGAAAATTTATGGAATACTCGTGCATTTAACTATCTTACGGCTTCGTGTTTGTATTAATAAACAGTACCAATGGTCGTTGAAGATGTTGAATGTTAACTTCTGCCAATGTCGTTCTTGTCTTGTATCACAGCAACCGTTTCGTATTTCGCATTTTTGTTATAACTGTTTAACAAAGCTTCAAGCGGCCTGTGTTCTGTCAGAAAGTGCTCTGACTCGGAGCAGGGTGGGCGTGAAATTAATCGAACGTGTCTACGCTTTTACAATAGTATATGTTATTCAAAATCTATATCCGCGTTATCTGAGCGTCGTTCGCAGAAAGTGTGCTTCGAGGGTCTCGTGAAGAGTGAGGACGCGTCGTCCTGCCGATCCCTGTCCACCCCTACGCGAACAGGCCCAGTGAAAGAACCCAAAGGGGCTAGTCAAGATGCTCGCTTCACCGTCTTCGGGACGGATTTCCTCACAGTTTGTATAATAATCTTTTCTTATTCATACCTGTTGGATTATTTCTAAGAAATAATCGAGCGAGGACAAAAATGTTTCGGCGTTCTTTTGGACAAAGACACTAGGACTTCCACCAGATGTGTCTGGTGTTCGTTTTCGAGCGAAGCGCTGCACAGTAAACAGTTCGTAGGTATAAGCGGACCCCAGCTTTCCCTTTTTGGGTGTCCAGAGACAGTTCCATAGAGCATTTCAAAGAGTACAGACGTTTCTTTTGAGTCCAAGAATAAAAAGAATACAGAGACTATTTTATTTCAATCACCCATTTCCAACAATACCCATAGAAGATACTGGCAAAGTTTGATCGGAAAAATTGGGACACTCTGTATACGCAGCCTCCTCGATCCGGTTGCAAATTGGAAACAAATGTTGCGGGTGCAAATGAAAGTGATGCAAACACGAGGAAATGTGATTTCGCCGACGAACAATAAAGTACCCTCTCCCTCTGTCATTGATTATTATCATCTGCTTCGTGCTCGGCCGTGTCGCGACTGATATTGCTGCGCGTAACTGTTTTCATCGGAACAGAACGTCGACCAATGAAACTTTTTGACGCTTGCAACAACGTTTCGTCGCATAATTAACAAGGTCTATATTACTTCGGAAAAACAGACTCGTAATTGCCGCAGTAAACGAACAGAGGGAACGAGAAAGGGAAAAGGGGAGATTTAACAGCACCGGCAGCGAACTTTTTGCTGGATACGCAGCGTGTAGCAATTCAATTTATTTATCGACTCGGCTTCGTCAAACGTTGCCATTTGTTTTCCGCCGCAGTGATTTCGAAAGCTTCATTTTCAAATCGCCTTCCCGCGTCGCAACAACTACGTGGCAGAACATTTTACTCGGATTTAACGAATTAAATAACGATACACTTTTCCCTTTAACTTGATTAAACCGAGTGTCGAGCTTAAGCGTTTAGCTGCATTGCGTTCAAATTTAGAATTTCGTGTAATTCTATTCTAGACAGAGTCGAAAATGCAAATGGAAAAAGAGAATCGTAGTAAGAAAAAAGGAATCGCATTGAGTTTGAATCGATTTTTTAAAAAAATTATTCAAATGATACGGTGAAAGTGAAATTACTTTGCAATTCTCTTCTAGCTTCCATCGCGTTGGAAAAATGATGTCGAATATAATGATGATGGCTTGGACGATTAAAGGGATTGAAATGATAACACATGCTGCTGTTTCAAAGCTACGAAAACCATACGAACTTTCCATGGTATACCTAATATTTACAAGTAGAGAGTGTCTAAATATGGGCTACCACTTTTATGTCAGGATTTATTGTCAAACCTGTGGATGATCAATAATATTTTTACTATATGATACGAAATCAAAATAAGCTGAACAAAAGCAACGTATGTTGCAAATTATGCATTTAAAATGACAGGGAAAATCTTCATTTTTAGAAAAGAGGTCTAAATTTGGGCCACTCGTAAAATAATCGAAATGAAAAATAAGAACTGCACATTTTCTCCTCTATTACGTACACCGTCGTTCCATAAGTATTTGGACACCTATTACTATGATTCAAATGACACTTTTTGAATTTTTAAAACTTTTAGTGCTAAAACACTCGATTGATGTTTACCTTTTTATATTTAAAATAAATTTCCTTAATAATTAGGTTTAAAGAATTCATTTCAGAAGCCAATGTGATTAGCTCCATACTCTAAAGTAAATCGTTATGATAATGTAATTAAAACGCTTATAAGAATTTAGCTAACAAGCAATTGTGAGTAACTTTTTAATGCAACGGTACAAAAAATATTAATACTAATATTTACATTTGACGTATACTTTCTGTTTTCTGGAGTCAACCGATTTGGCAAATGAGCAGCTCATACGTCAGTAAAAATATACAGAGTATTTACGCTATTAGTTTTCAACGTTCTCCTCGTAAGTGATAGATTTGTGACAAATAGAAAAGCATAGTTTCATTTTTTTTTTATACACAATACGGTGGCTTGAATAAATTTTTAAAAATTTGCAATGGTTTCAGCATAATGACGATACTACGAATTTTCTTAAATTAATAGCCATAATTGTTTTTATATTATACGAAAGCGGTTGTCGAGATAAGTTCAACGACTAACAACAAGCTGATTGGTGTTTGGAGTGGCGTAATCAAGCGACACACTACACATATGATTTTATTTAACTTCGACCTCGTGGTCAAGAAATGGGACTTGTTTTACAATTTCTTCTTAATTACCATACACAGTATCTCTTTCGCTCCTTCACATCCTTCCGTATTCCACACTTTTACCTACTACTTACGTATTTAACGTTGTACATTTCTTACCCTACCAGTTCTGCTGCTACTCCATTTCCTCTACTACCTTTTTTATTGCATTGCACCTATTTATTCTTCGGGATCCCTTTCCCCTCTTCGCTTTTTATTCTATCTGTGTTCCTAAGCCATTCGACTATTGTACTTCTTCCACCCTTTTATCCTGCAATATATTTTCAACACTTATGTCCATCCTTTTCACGCCTGTATAATCGTCCACTAGGTGTTTAATCTTCCGTACATCCTTTTCGCATATCTTACGCATTCTCTTTTCTTTATTCCTTCAGTATCTATTCCCCTCTTCCATATTGCCGTATCTTACTTTAACCATAAGTCTCTGGTTGCCTATTGTTATTGCTAGTGGTTGTGGCGATAAACTTTCGAGCTTTGTGGATGTTTGCACGATGTGGTGCCGTCTAGATACTGGTTCGAAGGACCACCCAAATGATTGGGACTTGTAAACACTGATCTATGGTATCGCGTGATGTGAGCTGGTTCCTCCTTGGTTCTCCTTGTTCGTGGTAGTTGAACGACTTCTCGACGACTCAACTCTCCGACGTCGCGTCTCCGACGTCCGTGAGAGGGATGTTTGTTGGGACACGCTGATTGGTTAATGGTTAACACGTTAAACGCCCAGCCTGTTTTGCTTACCGTTCCGTTCAGGCCACACTTGGCCGTGGGCATGCACACAGTGGGCCATGCGAACTATAAACAGAAGACGACTAACGAAAAGTATACTGTCAGTCGCCGGTG
>NW_017100671.1:154033-180498 GCF_001263275.1 Habropoda laboriosa | reverse complement strand
AACCGTTTCTACAGAAAACCTAACACCTATTATATTATACTTATACATTTTAATGTATCATCAAGTGACACACTATTAGGATCTTATTTTGATAACGGCACACCTTAAATTTAGAAATTTTATCGGATATACTCGTTGCACTACGACATTGCAGACTTTCTTTGAACCTTTCTCTTTGGGATGTCAATAATTTTGTAACGATTGTTTAGATTTGATTCAAGTGTACTAACGAAAGTGTATATTACTATAACTGATCAATTACAATTCTATTTAAAATTGAGTAATACATATTCAATATACAGCGGGTGATCAAATTAACAGATGTAGGGAACCGACGACGGAAAAATATTGAGGGACCTTCGGCTTAGCAAGCCGAGGCTCTGCGCGCTACGCCAACCACTCCCTCTGTATTGTCCCCCGTCGGCTTCCTATTTTTTGGGTACGGAGGCCCCGATACTACATAGAGCCACCTGCAAAGAATTGATGGTTTTGCATTTTAACGATTCATTTTTAGATGAAAGCCCAGTTACACTGAATTCTTATTATCTTTTTTATGAAATATTGACATTTGCAAATTGCAAATACACACTTGGCAACACTTTGTACGAGTAACTTGAAAACTGCGTGTTACAGTTTCATTGGTTTATAGATCTTGAGCATTTTAATCTTTCTTGCCGTAAATTATTTAAAATGTCTTGAAAATATCACCAAAGGAATCAAGGCGGTAATTGCGGCAGAAAAGTGTCGCTACCAAATACTAACTTTGTTGTTACTTCTTAACTGTATTTTTTATAGCTGCATAAGCTAAGTTTCACTTTCGATGTGAATATTTAATTGTCAATTAAAAGTTGTTCAAAGTAAAAACCTTGATATTGTGATTTTATTTCTACACAAACACAAAAAACATATTTTTCCTACCTCTACCTCTAATAACTTCATCACCCACTGTATTATTTATTACAACAGCAATGACCGTTCTCATAAACGCTATAACAATTGAGAACGAAACATTTTCAGCAGTTATTTGCAAGCTAAAGTAGATCGCACCGTATTCCGGAAAGTTTCCCAACGAAATGGAAGGACAAACGACACTTTCCGATATTGTTAACCGCGTTCCGTCATCTTCAAGCCGAATGGAAGCGCATCGTTGCACAAAACCTATCTAAAAGTTTCATGAATAATGTCAGCAGCCATTTAAATAATTCAAACTTTTAACTTTAGCCCACGACATTTGCATCGCGAACGAGGCTTAATCGAAGAAAAAAAGGAAGAAAGGAACTGCTTGAGGCAACGGCGAGCGGAATCGACTATTCGAAGACCGAAATTTGCAACTAAAACAGAAATTTTAAATACATAGTACAAAGCTATGCATGCTAAGGAGCACCGCGCCCGGATAGAACTACAATTTTCTTATTTTTCTTTCTGCAGAGAGGAAGGATGGGGAGGGAGGCGGCGGAGCTTGAACATCTATCGGGAGAATCAGGAAGAAAACGTGTCTGTTCGCATGCCGAAGATCTCTGGTAGACAGGAACAGTAATGGCTTCTTCAGCAATGGGATCTCAAGCGTATCGTTTTACAGGAGGGATAAGACGTTGCTGGATTACATGACTGGGTGAGTTTGAAGAGAGTGCGCGAACGAGGAAGCAAGGGCGAAGGACAAGTTTTCCCCGTAGCTCGTGGTTACACGTAAGTATATATACTTGCTGGCTTGCGTACGAGGCGCGCGTATTTACATGGCTGTACGTGTTTGTAGAAACACTCTTCCGGCGATGGTCGCTCGTGTCGGTGCAGTAGTCGCTGGCACGGCAGTGAGGGTGGCGTTTCAGACAAGGACACGGAGGGTTCAGGCGTACGCGTATACCCGGTAAATTGATCCAAGATCAAAGCCGAAACAATCACAGGACTCACTTCCAGTTCCTCTCTAGCTTCTCTCCACCTTTCACCCCGATACACCCTCCTTCCCACTCCCGGTCTACAGAGGGTTCCGCCAGAGAAGGAAGCTAACCGCGTGTGTAGCCTTCGCTCGCCCCCTATGGCGACTACCTCTTTGAATGGCGGAACACAGCTGGTACCGAACCGTTTCTTTTCCTCGAGAAATTAATGTAAAACGCTCTCATTTCGAGCTGGTAAATCCTGTGTATAGACTTTGTTACTTTGGCCAATTCAGCCACGCTTGGCTGCTCTTTCTAAACTCCATTGCATATTTATTCGACATTTCCGTGATCCCTGTTTTCGCTCCCTTCGACGTTTTTCGTGTTCGCTTCAAACGCGTGTAACATGAAAAAGTGAGTCCTGCGGAGTGTCAGAGGGATTATTATTCTGGCAATTTTCCGCCTTTTTAAAATTGCTTTTTAAATGCTACGTGTCAAGTACTCGAGCTGCGCTCAGAGACGTTGCTCTTTTTCGTTTCTCTGACTATAGTTTGTAAGTCGTGAACGAAACACCGAATTTTTGTTTACAGGTTCAAACGAGAACTGAATGCTTCGGCGTTTCGTTCGTGTTTAATTCAGGATTATCAATCGAGATTGGTTTTACAGGGGAAGAGCCGGCAGCCCCGGCCATTTAAATGAAAATGTACAAGCAAAGGATATTAGTCAAATTAAATTTTCAAAAAATAAACTTTGCACCGTTTTCTTTTACTATAATTCTAAAAATTGAGTATATTTCTTAAATAACTTTAAGAAACCTTTAAACCTTATTTTTAAGGATTCAAACAATGACGGGTAGCCCAGGACGGTCATTTTTTATTTATTTTATTTATTGTTACGAGTCTTCCTCGAAAGTTACCTCGCAAATTAGTGTCTCGATGTTTGTTTTATTAGTGAATAATATCTCGGATGTTTCGTTTTGTTCTGAGCTTATTTTTACTGTTTTAGTTTTTGTAACAAGATCCTTCTTATATGAAGATGTTAAAATTTCATTTTTTTTCGCCTACACTTACGATAAACAATGTGAAGAAACAAGCATTATTCGTTAATTTAATTTACATTAAAGATGAAAATAAAATTCAATTTTGAAACAATGAAAGTAAAATTTTTGGAACTACTAAAATAGTTCTATAAGATACTAAAAACGAGGACAAACACACAAAAGCGCGAGCTCTCCTCCGAATAATACCACAGTTGTTCAATGAACACTTATCGAACAAAGGTACGCCACTTTTCCTCGTACATCCTTCGATTAACATGGTTTCATTGAAATTTGAATTTTAAGCGATCAAAGAGATCAGCCAAGTGCAGCGCAGCTCGTAAATGGAGGGATCGTGTTCTTCAATGAAGAACGCGGAGAGGCGAAAAGACGAAAAGAAAAAGCTACGATCTCGTCGTCTTTATTTCACGGTGCCAGTCCTGCGCCTTGTCGAAGCTGGGTAATAATTGTAAATTGCTGATTAATCTGCTTTATTAATTATTCACTCGAGCGTCAATGATCGATTACATGATTATACTCGGTTTCCTCCAGTGCCAGCATTGGCACATAATAAAATACTCGCATTTGCATTTATATAGAATCGAGGATTCAGGTTATGGAATGAAACTAATTTTCTTAATTGAAAGAACGATATAACGATAACGCCCTTCCTCGAATTGAGAACGAAGGGAGTGTTAGTATTTCCACTAATCTCACGAATAAAGAAGCAAGACTTCTACGTGAGAAACATATTGAAATCTATTTGAAATTACTGTTTATCCTCAAGTTCTTACTAAATAGAGTCTCAACGAAATAAAATAAATCGAATCTTATTTCCTTCGAAAATCGTATTGGTCACTTACACGAGAACCGTGTGCTTTTTTCTAATAACCAAGTATTAGTTTTCTTCGAGAGAAAATGGTATCGAAGGGAAGGGAGCAGAAAGCTCGATAAAGGCGACACAAGAGCAGAAGGAATGGGAGAAGAGTGGTTGACGCATGAACAAGTTTCTGGTAAGTAGTACAAGTCTGTCAGATTAAACGGAGGTTGCAGGTTGACGCGCTTGAAACAGCCGAATGAAGAGCTGGAAAGGGTTAGAGGAGATGGTTATTATGTCAAATTCGATGAACTTTTGAGCGAGCCTTTGGTGTTGCACGCGAGATCAGACGAAGCCAATCGAGACGAGTTCACGAAGAGTGGAATAATCTCGCAGCCTCTGCTTCCACAGTGCTGAAAGAATGACACGAAGAACGAGAAGAGAGAGAGAGAGAGAGAGACGCCACAGAAGAAGTTTGTCGAGAGGGTGAAGGTAGGGTGAAGAGGGAGAATGAACGGTTCTGAGGGAAAATCGGATTTTCTGACATGCAACGAGAATTTCTCGTCTACCTTCGACTTTGTTTCGCGGACTGTTTCACCGCTCTTAAGCTCGTTACGCCATTCGAAGAAACACAATGGCCTGACATTTTAAGCCGTCCAATCATATGCGCGGGCCACAGTTTGCGAGTTCGCGAAGTACGATCTTCAAGAACATTGAATACTTGGTTACCTTACTCTTTAAACGCTGGAAAAATTCCCGAGTTCTGCCAGACTTTGTAGAGCTTGGTGCAGTAATTACTGCAGTGGCACGAGGATAATGATTCTAAGGGTAATTTTATTTGATACCGTACGTTGTTGGAACCTTTGTCCCTTTCGAATACTGTGTCGAATTTAAGTGCAAAAGCAGGTAGTGTTCAATGTAAAAGGAAGTTGTCTGAATTGCGCTATTTGAAGTATTTTGTATTACTTTATCTCGCAAAATTGAAATATCTCTTGAGAAACTGAACTTATTAAAAAAATGTTTGAACAAAAGTTGTTCGGCATGAAGGCGGACACCATATGGCGCAAATTGATTTTTTGCAGGTCGAGCGATGGGGGAAAATTTCAAAGTCAAGTTCATTTTTTCTTTCATTTGTTTGCTATAGTAGGATGACGTTTGTTGAGACGATTTTAACGATTTGCCATATGAGGTAATTTATTATTGCAAAATGTTACAAATTCGTGAGTTACTAAGAAGTAAACCTGAATCGCTGGTTGACGGCTATTAGGCTGTAAATAAAGATCGAACATTTTATCTTCCCTTCTGCTTCTAAATATCTATTTGGAAAGACTAAAACTCACGAATAGCAATGTATGTTAACATTTTTCACGATAAAATCGTGTTCAATCGAATATGAAATTGATTAGAGCAGTACACGATATAAGGCAGGCTAGTGCATCTCCGCGGAGTTTCATGATTCAGGAGCAGCGCAGATACTTAGCGCAATATCTTAGGGAACTTTCGGTAAAATGATTTTACACCGTACCTGGCTCAGATGCGTCACATGGCTGGAAGCGTAGTAACTTGCTCTGGAACCGCAAGGTCTCGCATAGAGTGGCTCCAGGTCGGCAATGGTTGCGTAACTTCCGGAATTCGCGCTTCCGGGTCGTGGGTCGACCCTAACCAGGACAGAACTTCTGGCCAAGCCACCGGTGTCTGCCGCTGAATAGCTGCAGCAGGGCAGTGTGTTCCTGAAAGGACAGACAGTCCTGTAGCCACCTAATGATTATACACAGGGTTAATTATATCTGTAATGCACGACATGCTTTGCATCGTCCGCTGAGTTGTATAAGTAATAATCGAGAGAGACATTTGCTTCTGCTCCATTACTAGCTTCTCATTTCGCTGCTTCCCTCGTGACCTGTCGAACTCCCTACGACGTTTGAACATTTCTATTAGGTCGGTCCGTAAGTTCGTGCGGTTTTTTCGAATGTGAAAACTTCACTTTTTTCAGAAGTACAGTAGTGCACACATAAGCGTCCGCAGTCGGGACGCTTAAGTGGGGTGGTGACTTCTGCGAATTTAACTAAAGAAAAGAGAGGAGATGTGTCTGATTGTGAGTGGGATACCGATATATCAAGTGTCAGTTGTTCACATTCAGGAGTCGATATCGAATACTTTGTTTCACTCGGCACGCTCTAACTCCACTCCGAACCCATTTCCAAGAATTTATGGGGACAGCGACGGACGCTTAAGTGTGCAAAAGTGCGGACGCTGATGCGTGCACTATTGTATTTAACATGAGTGTATCAATGACGTATTTTCCACCATTATTCACAACTTCTTCAAACCGTTTTCATAGTTCCGTGTCGTTATCGAAAGAAAATCCATTTAGAGCCTTTCAGAGGGAGTGGAGAGTGGTAGTCCATCGGAGTAAGGTTAGGCGAGTAGGGTGGATACTGAAGAAGGTCCTGAAGAGCTATTTTGTCAAAATGGTTCTTCAATCATAAAGTAAAATATGTCGAAAGTGCTCATTTTTGATCAAAAATCTTGTTATTGTCATTAGCACAGCATGGAAACATTTATGGTAACATGAAAGAAGAAAATGAAAGCTATCGAATGACGGATATCACATAGCTGATAGGCAAATGTTATGAATTTCATTCAATACGAAATGAAAACCGCACAAACTTATACCTAATATTTCAACTTCCGATTTTCTTAGGATAGCGATGAAATCCCCCGATTTGTCATGAAATACCGTTGTTCTAGTTTTATTGACTGTTTACATGCGTACAGTGTAAGTTAGATTATTCAGTTTAACTATCTTAGAAAATTTCATTTTACTTGCACGTAAGATTAATTTCGAAATTAGAAGCTAGTGTAGGAGCCGAGGAAAGATTTTAAGAACCCAACGGGAATTAAAACTCGCGATCTACGATTGACAATAGTGATTTCATATTTTATTATTAACAAAATCAGTGGATTCAGAAAATCCTTACTGCAACTAAAACCAAGAAAAGCATCAAAGAAGAACCATGTTGGAAGGAGCACGTTACGTTCCAGAACACGGTGGCCCTAGGACCCTAAACTCGTAAGCCCACCGAGTCGCGACACAGAGGTCAGTGCACAAATGAACCCCTCCGAGCATTCAAAATTTAAATAATCATAAAAAAAATTAACATATTTATTCGAAATAAGAATCATTACAATCGATACACGATTTATTTAGCAAAATACAAGTCTCGTATCTGTCATTTATATTATGCATCTAATTAATTTAAGTAAATTAACTAATCCTCTTACATCAATCGCTTTTAGAAATATGCTATAGTTAAAATTGCAATTTCCATGGTTTCCACAATCTGTGAATACATTCCTTTCCATATTCCTTTATTGTCATGCAGGAGGACACAGTGTACGCATAAATTTGAGAAATAGCGTGTTTCCCTTTTACTCGTTAAATCGGCGACTCGATATCGGAGAAAATTGGCGAATAAATCTGCCAGCGTATCCTACACGATCCGTATCGTCGATGGTGGTGCGTAAAATTACCGCTTAGCAAGCGGAAGAAAATGATCAAAGAAGGAGGTTTTTTCACCTTCGTAGCGTGATATTAGAACAGAGAGAAGCTGAAAAGCAGCGAATAACGGGACGAGCAGTGTGACAAATGTAGCGGTACAACGGGAAAACTAAAATACTACGAGAGAACTCGTGGAGGAACGGTAATTCCAATATTTCGCCGGATTTATTGGCCGTTTCGTTCATGTAAATCCGCCGGCACTGTTCGACAAAAAGTTGGACGAAAGAGAGGAATGTATTGCAGCAACGATTCCAAATATTCTCTACTCGGCTTTTTGCGATTCTCTGTATCTACGCCTGAGGACCTACCGACTGTATTTCATACCGAGGGAGGTAGAGGAGTTCAGATTCGGTAAGCTCGATTTGCTTCCTTTCCGCGTATATAAATGTCCGCTAGACATGCAGACGTAATCTATTGATACGTTAAGTAGTATTCGCAGTCAATTTTACCTGTATTGGTTATTTTAACCTTTGTACGCAAATCATCATATGTCTCCCGCACAAGGGAGCACTTTCTTGGAGTTGTTCGTTAAGCCTGGAAAAGGTTGGCAGCCTTTATACACCGGTATTTGAATTTTAGTGTAAATTATGAAAAATGTGAGAACACAGTGGTAGTTTAAGCGCACCTAATTTCGCCTACCAAAATTCAAGTGGTCCTCGATTATTGATATTTTTCTATTTAATTAGTCTCAGGTGAGAAAGGTATCGTTTCTGTTCCGTGTAGCTCTAACGACAGGTTAAAACTGTTGAAATGTGAAGATGTTTCAATCACAATTGGAAAAACGCAAAACTATGTACATTATTTTTAGCCATATGAGTGTTTTAGAGGCTATGTTAAACACCTTTTTATTGGGATTGTGTCTGAAAAATTCTTTCTTAAACGAAGAGTTAAACTTAACATCACTCGCAATGTGATGTTAAATTGTCACAATTCGATAAATGTTTTCACTAAAATACTTCTACTCCACTACACGTTGCAAACATAATATGTTTTCCTACACATTTTTGGCTATTAGTGTACTGATACAGTTCAGTACTTTGTTTACGAAATATTACAAAGGGCGACATTAGAATATTTACCCTACTGATTCCAATGCAATTTAAACATAAAAAAGTGGCACCAATCTAAAGATCCGGATGGGTCATATAAACCCAAACACACTAGAAGGATTAAAAGTAAATTGTAAATTTTATCGTACTTTTATCGGGACTTCAAAAATCTTAGCACTTCGTTCACGAAAATAACTCTTTCATCGCGATCAACTTTTACAAAATCAATAATCTGAAGTGACTGCTTTTGGAAAAACTGAAGCGCGGCGTTACGATGTCCCTGCACCCATAGTGTGAGGAGTGGTGGAAATTCGTGTTTATCCTAACAGTACCTTGATATTTTTTAATATATTTCTTACAAGGGATATTGCTCATGTGTCAATCGTCGATTTTAGTGAAATTCACGTATGATAGAATAGTAGTGAAAACGATACTGGACACGTATTCTTTTCAATCGACAATTTTAGGGGGTGAAAAGCATATTTCCTTCCATATCTCAAGTACTATTGGACGTAGAGAAATGGTTTAATCAGCAACGTTGTATATTTTGGTTCGATTGTGAATTGTGATCCCATTTTTTGATTAAAAAAGGCTGGGCGCCCAGTCGTGGCAAGCGGTATGAGCCATTTCACGTGAAAACGTACAAAATGCAGTTATAGTCTCTAGAAGCTAAACTGTGCAAAATTTTACCTTTCTGTTTTGTACAGTTTTCCAGTTGTTTAAAACAATTTTTTGTTCTCGTACTCAATTTAAAACTGAAGAAATGCTCTTTCGAAATATGTACATACAATTTCATCTTTTATTAACAAATGTGACACTAATCAATGTTAATGTTTCAAATTTTGGCGCAGAAAGTGTTTGAACTTTGGACAGAACTTTTTGGGGCTTCAAGGAGTACCTACTCTTGTGGACTTTAAAGAGAACTCTGCCGGATTTTGTAATGTTAGACTTTATAACTTCGTACTCTTGGACTTTCAACTTTAACGTGTTTTTTGTATTGAACGTTCAAAGGAAACACCGTGCAAATAGCAATAAATAAATTTCGTTGTGTTTGCAAATCTTTGATTTCACGAAATCTAGGAATTAACTGCTAGGATAAATATATCGTTTGACACGCTTGTGGAATTTACATTTTTTATATTATGTTTGACATAACACATAGGAATTAATATGTATACAATGGCCATTATATTACATTTTGTTGTATTCCTGTATGTCCTCTATAACACTGTGACTTGGAGCCACGTTATTTCGTAAGTCTCATTTTATTTGTTTATTGCTACCCTGTTGCACTATTACATTATTACCAGCCAATCCCTTATAATAATTATTCACCCCTGCTTCTCCTATTAAAATGTAAATTTGTAATTAACCGTAATTTTTTTCTCATGAACGAACAAAAAACCGAATTATAGAGGACTAAGTACCGTTACATTCATTTTTCAGTTATTTAACCATCGTCATCAAATCGGTCCCTCCACAATTTGTATCTGTAATATAATATAAATACACAAATTCGACGGGGAGACAAAGAACCTCCAGAGCGAGGTGCAAATACCGTTCGTCATCTAATAATATTAAGAAAATGATAATATGCATAAAGTGCTGTAAATATATTTGCAAAAAGAAACACTTATTAGTAATTTAATTGCAAAAATGAAAACGCTTTAGCTTTGCATATGCTATTTTTGTAATTCTCTTAATAAATTGTTATTTTGTACATTAAATTACTCATATATTTCTCACATATTGAAACATAAAATTGTTACATTGCGGTACAACTTCAAACAATTATAGTGTGTTTCTGTATTGGGTCTGTACAATTTGCACATAATTAGGGTGTGTTTCTATGAACACAGGAGGAGCGTTAAATCAAGTGTATTCACTGAAGTGAAACGATTATAATTATATAGGATTACAATCCAGGTTTATATTTTATTTAACCGAAAAGATACTAAATATTAGATATTAGATTATAAGAGATATTAAATCGATATTAGATTAACCTAAAAGATAACCGAAAAGGCAGAACCAACAAAAGGTTCCATTTGGAGCTCGAGTTACACAGTTCTCACAAGTTTCGCAAGAATACAGAACAATTTCCAATTAGAAACAATTGAGTCAATCTTTGCAGAATGTCGACTTTGTATCATAGTTCAAATATACACAACGGTACTGCAAGTGTCTAAAACTTAACGTACTCCTCCTTCAAAATTCTCCCGCGCCATTAATTTGTCGTCGGAGACGTAGTAATATCATATATTCCCAAGAGTATCTATTACAAACGTGGCGTTTCTGTTAACAATTTCGAGTATACCGAAAATACAAGCAATGTTATCGAGTTTACCAACTTTTTGTCCACGGTGCTTTATGATACTCGGAACAAGATATTTTAAACGTATTATTTTCCAGATAAAATTTTTCGAGATTGTTACATGTGAAACGAAGCGAAGAAATTTCCCAACTTCGTTCGCAGAGTGAACAATTCGGCCGCAAAGAGCAGCGTATTCTCGTTAAATCCTAAAATCATCCTCTGCGCGTTGAGATCGACGTGGCAATGAGGACGAGGGTGCAAGGGTGGATGCTGTGTTTACTCGAGTGAACGGATGTAAAATCTGCAGTCTCGCCCCCAGAGGGGACGTATACGGACCGGAGGAGGATCCTGAAGCCTCGTTTTCCCGCGCGTTATCAGCTTGGAGGGCTTCAAAAGAGTTAATAGATCCCTCGAGAGACAATTGGCCCACGTCGAGACCTCCCCAAAAGACAGAAAGGAGGAAAGATGGAATTTCCCGAAGAGGGAGGGGTTACTTTTGCATTCCCCTTCTCATAAAAATGTCGTTCCATAAAAATATTTCCGTTGGGGGATGGACCACCGTGAAACTGTGTGTCCGAAATATTAAACTGTGGGACTGCTGCGATTTCGAAGCAAATCAGCGACTCTGTGAAATCAATATTTTTGCTTAAACGAGACGAAGTGTTCTAAATAATATTTTCTCAGTATTATTGCATTTCGTACTTGCTAATGACATTATTTTCAGATGATTTTCAAGCAACAATTAACCAAGTCAAGTGAAATTGGAAAGGAAAAACGACAAATAAGACTGCTTTCCCAGAAATACCGTATTTGTTTAAGTATTAATAAAAATTCATCGTGACAGTATTCTAGAATATACAGGGAGAGTCATAACTTGTTCACCCGGAAAAGCTTCTAACATATGTGTTCTACAAAAAAGTGTTCTATATAGAAGTTGCACGGTATCGAAGGGAACATGTAAGGCTGAAACAGTTTTTCTAAATAGAATACGTACCCTTTTGTATCAAAATTTAATAAAGCAGTGAATTTTGAGTGTTCGTAAAAATAAGATCGTACACTTTTTAACTTGTGTTGGGACATAACGTTGTGAAGTACTGGAATAGTATAATAACAAAAAACTAAGTAAATATAATAATAGAAACTTGATATTACAGTCGCTTTAATGCAACCAATTTCTTCGTTTGTTCCTATGATTGAAACGAAATATCTACTTGCTCATTCTTACACATGCTTCTATTCTCTTTGTTCTATCGTACGACGTACACATTTACGATAAACTGATTGCTATTATAAAATATAGTTTTCTTTTCGTCAAATTAAGCTATTTGTTAAAACTTTGTGTTTACGATACGTATGTATAGCCACGCTATTTTTGAAACATTCTTATTCAACGGTTTCATTTATATTCGACGTCCATTAACCCTTCGAGGACGATAGACTCATATATGTGGTCACAAAACATTATGAACGCAACCAATAAACTTACCTTAAAAGTAGTTGGAGTGACCATGAATTCATGCACTATATTCGAGGAAAATGTAATTTTGATATAATTTTAATTAAAAAAAAAACTGAAGTAGTGACCTAATTATGTGTTGTACAAGTAATCGGCACTTCGACTTGGTACTTAGTTCTACGCCCGCAAAGGGTTGAACCAGATTCCCATGGTCCTATGCATGCAGAAACCCTGTGTTTTTGCGGTCCACAAGGTACGATGGCGCCCTGCTTCTACAATTTAACAGCAATTGACGTGACGTAAAGCTACGTCATGACACATAGACAATTAAATCTCGTTGAGACCAGTTGCCTTTGGGCCATCTCCAGTGCCAGTCTTCCCATTTACGGCGCTAAGACGCTGTACTACCATTCTACCGACTTACAAATCCTAAGGGTGTTAAGTTCGCAGCCAGGGAAGACTGTTGTTGAAACGCAAATCTTCTTCAATGATTAGAGTCACTTCGCGTCTCTCATACGCTACATTAATTTTAATTAAATCTCGTTGAGACCAGTTGCCTTTGGGCCATCTCCAGTGCCAGTCTTCCCATTTACGGTGCTAAGACGCTGTACTACCATTCTACCGACTTACAAATCCTAAGGGTGTTAAGTTCGCAGACCAGGGAAGACTGTTGTTGAAACGCAAATCTTCTTCAATGATTAGAGTCACTTCGCGTCTCTCATACGCTACATTAATTTCGTGTGAGTTGAACGATTGTTACGAAAATAGACGATATGAATGTGAATTTGTAATGCGAACTGCTCTAGTAGACAGATGTAGCCGACGTGACACTTTGTTAATGAAGGTTTGACGGTCATTGACGACGCGTTTGACCATCTTACTGTTTATACTAAAATGTGTGGTGTGGGGTGGTCTACGATGACGAATAGTATCTCTTCTTCGTGTTGGACTGTCTTCCATGAGCCACGAGTACACGGTCCACCCTGGATTTCCCCAGTCGGCATAAAGTATGAGGCCTAAAGGATGGCCTAACAGGACTGAAATTGGTGAAATTGAGCGTAAATGTACGGGCACCAGGAAGGCACGAAGTGTAGAGCTTCTGTGTCCACAAAAGACTTTTCTGGGCCTCGACACTGCTCCGAAAGGAAAATTAAACAACAAAGGAATTTGAAATAAGAAGTTCTCAAAGATAGCAGGCCTGGTCGCCCATGTTGTAAAGTAAAACTCCTAACGGTTGTAAAAATAAGCTGATTTGCCAATCATGTCACCGCCTACCCCTAAAGTTTTAAGACAAAATAAGTCATAAGGAGAAACACGGAGAAGTGTAATTGGGTCTAAGTAACTAAGTACAGCATCTTCTTAGCATCTCTTACTTCTTGCAAACTACTTAACGGCAGACAATAAACTTTGTTAATCGAAACAATGAAATCTCTTCGTTTATGCCTGCTCAGCAGGCATGGGCAACTTTTCCTGGTTCTGGAGTCAAATTATCATTCTCTCTCCGAGTCAAGGACCAAACTAAATGGGTTTTCGCGTGTGTTTTTACGTATCAATATATTAATACCTCCAATGTAATGTTGCATGTGATTAAGTGTTGGATACAACTTTGACTAAATATTAAATAAAATTATAAAATGCAACACGATACTAATCAGTACTAATTTAAAGACTTCGCGGGGACGGATCGCGGACCATATCTGGCCGCGAGTTGCCCACATACGCTCAAAGCGTCAACCCAACATTCGAACCACAAGAATCGCGAGAAGCAAGCTAACACTATTCTCTTCTATTGTTCATTTAAAAAATTTTCTGATGACCAGTGCTATATAAAGGGAGAGAGGAGTTAAGGCGAAGGAATGGAGGAGACAGAGGCGAAGGAGATAAGTGGTTCCCTTCCCCCTGAGTCCGTTGGTTACATCCTCCCTCGCAGGAGTTCTATCTCGAACAGTGGGGCGTGTAGCCGTGCAATAAAATGTCGGCTGCCGCGGCAAGCGACCGACGGATCACTGAGGCTTATTGAAAGGATATTTCATGCGAACGAGTTCCTATCCAGCTTATCCGACGAATTTCCCGCGGGTGTGTGGAAACCTTTCTTTGCCCTTCTGTCTCTTCCCTACAGTGAACTGGGTCCAAGTTAGCCCCGTTCCAAGCTTCCAGCGGGAAATTCATGACAGCCAGTAACACGCGCCGACGACTTTTCACTCTCTTGCTGGTGCTCGTGGGAAATGAAAATGTGCCCGGCGATACGTAAAAAGCCGGTAGCTGTGCGAACTTTATGAGCAACCAACGGCCTACACGCTGCCTTGACGGGACGACGATTTATTCGTGACGGTAGATCCTCGTGCCTTGCTTGCTTGCTTACGCCACGATCAAATTAGGCTTTTAACGAGCAGCTTGCTCGATCGATGCTGAATCGCGGTTCTTTCTGAAATTTGCTGCCCTTCGTTTCACGGGAGATTGGCTAATGTGTAAATATTTCGTTAAATTTTACTCGATGCGAACGGTTGCTTTGGTGGTATTAATTTTCTACTAGATAAGATGAAATACGGACGAAATGTGATGATATTTAATGATTGTAATTATATCATTTTTACGTGTATCAGAATTGAAATTTGTATTTGTCGATCACGTGTAGTAGATCCTTTCAAATATGTACTTTCTTTTCTACACAATATTATTTTGGTAAAATTAATCTAATTAAATTAATTAATGTAATTTTAATTTGCATTATAATTAGTGCCAATGAAAGTCTTGCTAAAACTATACAGCATACTTTTCAAAAAAATGCATCGAAAATGAAAAGTAACATTTGTTTAAATGGAACTTCAAAAAATTCAGCCATGTTGGACTTCTGCACTCATACGCTTTCCAATGATGTATTATATCATTTTCACCTACAAAACCAAATCTTTGACAGATCTTTCACTCTCACAATTCTAATTTCCATTCTCTGACGCATCAAGAGTCGCAAAACTTTCAAAGTGCATTTAAGCGTTACTCTCGTTTAATTTCGTTAGAAATAAATTTTTTGGACAATTTAACGCAAAACCAGAGTCTCCTTTAGGCTGGAGGCTGGCGTATTCGAGAAGCTGTACTTACTGCGATTCTTGTATACGAGCCTTGCTGTTGCGAATATACAAGGCACTCGCTATGCTGCCGACGACTAATAGTAAGGCGCACGAACATGTTGCAGCAACGTAAAATGCTCCAGCTCCGTTTACCAGAGGTCCTGGCTCCAGGCGAACCGAATCATTTCTTGGAGGTGCTTGCACTCCTGCAATAAAAATGAACAAATAATTCTGGTTCTATTCTTCGGATTAGTATTTCTGGTTAGCTTAACAATCTGGTTTATGTCTGCTTTTTTTTTGTTTCATAATACAGCAGGGCCGTATTTACACTTTTGGAGGCCGTAGATGCAACATCATTGCAACAAAGAACAAGTTTTAAACGAACTTGGCGTTTTCGTTTTCAGCGGCCTCTTGCTTTTACGTTATGAATTTAATATTTAAAACCAAGTATTCTATTTTTCAACTACAACTAGACTGTTTTTTTTTTTTGTTTGTGAGAGACAGAGAGTGAAGCTCCAGCTTGCGCCTAATACGCCTTGGGGTAAATGCAGCCCTGATAATACAGGTATCAAATGTCTAGAAATTATTTATATTTTCTGTGACAGTTTTAAAGGAAGTTATTGCATTCTTGGAGAATAAGTTTATTTTAATTTTAGTATTTACATAAGGTAATCGCTAATTTTACGCGCTGAATTAAAACTTTATTTGATTGGTAGGATATTAGCTTACCTTTTTTTATTTATTCAATTTCTCAATTCAGTCTCATCAATTTATATTATTTTGTGTTCTATCCATAATAAAATGCACTAACTGCAGGAAACATTTTTAAAGGATATTTTTATTGTTTTAAGGGTTGTCTATCTCTGTTAAGATTCGTTAAAAGTTTGTTCCATATACGGTTCCCGGTTTTAAATACTATTTCTTGTTTTTCTTTTTCTACTTTTAAATAATACACTTAGAAATCTATCAGGAAGTATATATTCTTCTTAATTTTCTGAAAAATTAAGACGAATTCAATATTGTACATTAATATCAGAAAGAGATGAAGTCGAAGATTGAAACGTAATCAAATTTTCATTAACATATAATAAAATTTTGTTAAAATCTTCTGGGGAACGATTTGCTATTACAACTACAAATCACCTTCCTTTTGTATATAGTACTTCCGTTAAATTTGAACTTCCATCAAAGAAAAATTCCTTTTTAATGGAAGAAATGGCAAAATGTGCAAGGAAGCTTCATTTAAAATATTAGAGTCCCAGGTTACTTTAAGGTTATATTATTATGAATGTTTAAACAGACGTCAATGTCTGCTACAACATGCAGTAGAAATAAATTGCATCTATAAAACATTTTTCTTCCACCTTATTCGCTTTTTGAAAACCATTTAAATTACGTATAAAAAATTGTCTCGTACCAGCTCAGCTAGAGAAAACAATTAAGTGATCTGTTTTACGTGACCCACCCTGTACCATAGACAAATTTTCAAAATTTATTTTTCCCAAAACAAAGCTTCGTTCAAGAGAAATTTATTTTTCATTTGCGGGATATTCTGTATTACGCGCATGTAAAATTGTTAGTCTCGTTCTTGCTCACGAGCAAATTTCCCCTCCGGAGGTTCACCCACGAGATGATCACGAGAGAAGGAGTCTTCCCACTACAACTCCAACGTCTGCCTTTTGTTTGTTACACATTCTGCGTGCTCGTACCAGTCATTTCGTATCAAAAAACTATCGCTGAAGTTGAGAGAGGACTCCTTGAGTCCTTCCGCCGCGCCGCAACTCGAACGAGATCATCTCAGTCGCACAGTGGAGGCACCTCGGGAGAGGAAATTTGCTCGTGGGCAAGAAGTTAAGCAGCTCTGGTCTAGATAATTGGTCCAGCAGGGAACGTGTTAACAGATGATCATAAATTGCCATTTCCAAAGCTTAATGCAAAATACACGCCATTTTCTAATCCTGACCGAATATGCTTTGACAGTGAAACGATTAAACGGAATGTGTACTTTCTACACACTATCGAAATTTCATTCAAAAATTCATAAATAGGAGGAAGGTAAAGCGCGCGCTGCAGGTACGCCGTCAATATTCTGTCATTCGTGCGTGACTTTGACAGCGTAACAATAGTGAAACGTGGCCATTAACATAGAGATTCGTGAGTGAATTAATGAGCGGACTTCTGTACCGGCGCAAAATAATCGTATTATATGTACAAAGCATATTCGAGCCGCATTGCGCTATCGGCGAACCATTACGTCGATTGAATCCTGTTTCTCACTCAACATCCCCATGTGCACGCTCGTATGAGACGATTTCATCGAAGAATCGTCGATTCTCTGATCGATCAGTCGTCCACATGTATCGAATCTCCATCGACATCGAGCAGCCAAAGGGCTACGGGTTAAGGGTGTATGTATATATACTCGAACGAGTAGGAAGAAAATTCCTTTGAATCGGTCCTTTTCGCCCTTTCGTTCGCCACAAACGGTGAATTTTCTACAATGCATAACCATCCTTTAAGCTACACCGGATTTCTTTTCACGTTCGTTTGCGCTTTTCCTTCCTAGCCTTTGTGCACTCCACAACCATCCTGTGTGCTAAGCAAAAATAGAGTTTTTCTGACGACGCGGTGTATCGTGTGGAAAAATGAATTTTTTTCGACTTTTGGGTACAGTCGAAGTTTTACTTAAAAATAATGAAAATAAATGAATAATTTCCATCAATGTGGATGACCTTTCGCCATTTTTCTGCCAGCTTGCGAATGGAAATTCGACGACTTTGAATGAATTATGCGAACCCAGTCGGAAAGAATTCATTTCTACACCTAAGGCGTGTTAAAGTATTCCTGTCATCCTAATGCACGAAATCCTTCGTCTCCTCTCTTCTAGACATTGCGTACGAAATTTATGAGATTTAATTCTGCTTTGTTGCTTCGAATTTCCGTTCTTTATCTCCTCTCTTTCTTTTTTAACCCACAGCGGTGCAAAGACAGTGGGCTGCAGTAAATTGCACGGGAACACCGCTTTACCTTCGAAACTGCACTTTGATTCTTTTGCTTGCTTGTCTGACCTTTTTAATGAAAGTCTACGTCCCGACTTCTTTATTAAAGAAGCCTTGGTGCGCGCAGCACAGACGCTGCCGCTGGACTCGCTCTAACCTATCGAATGCTTCGAATTTCCTCAAACGACTTTTCTTTGAACAAAAGAGAGCCAAATTCAGAATCTCGCGAAGTTTCAGCGGTAAAAAGCAGCGCCTTGGAAACATTGCTGCATCCTCTAAACTCTATTGTAATTAGATAGTCGGTTTAGTTACTGTGCAAAACAAGCCAAAAGTGTAGTCAAAAGGTTCTTGAGAAAATCAGTTGTTATTGTGTAATTTTATTCTTGACTATTTTCACCTGTTAGTGTTTACTGGCACTGATAATGATATAACTTCAGTAATGAGTCAGGTCTTTACAAAGTTTCTTTCATTATGTAATACATTCTGTTACAAGTGCATTTTTTAAAAATGGAACTGTATATTTTTTTCCATAGTACGATAGCGTTTGTTGATACGAATCCAACGATCTGCTTTATGAGGTAATTTATCATTGTAAAATGTTACAAATTATGTTATAAATTCGCGAGTTCCTAAGGAGCCAAGTAAACCTGACGGCTATTAGGCTGCACGCTGCAAATAAAGATCGAACTTTTTATCTCCCCTTCTGCTTCTAAAGTTACCAAATGTTACAAATGTCAATACGAATGCTGAAAACTTTTCTTTAATTAAACATTGATAAGTCGAAATAAACTTCGTTTATTTATGTCGGTATATTTAAATGTCGCAGAAGGGGCTCAATTAGTAAGAAGTTTGTGCACGTGGCATTGGACATCGACGCAAATTAACTGGTACCATCCGTCATAATTCATTTCCATAATAGGTCCAATAGTATATCAGTCTGTCAATTCTAAAAAATTTGGAAGTGAAAGTATAGCGAAACATTTAATAAATTTTCGTTGAAATTATTAACGAGCAGTTTTCCAGACATAAAACATAATGGACATCTCATGGCCGTGCGGATAAAAGCTGATTTACGCTGTCCATTCAGATAAGGGAATAAAAACGATTGATCCGAGACAAATATTGTTACAGGCAGTACGTATATGAATATATTTATATACAGGGTGTGTTTCAGGTTTCTGTAGGAACTTTGTCGTCGTAACTCTATGGTTAAAAATAAAACAAAAATGTCATCAGATCTAGACACCCATACTTGAAGATTTGAACATTAAACTTCAAAGAAGCAACGAGTTAGGAAATGAGAAGTTCGTGAAGTAACTATATCGCGATTAATAGGAAGCTTCGTGTGTTTAGAGATAGAAATTTGACCAAACATTGCACACCGAGGTTTTGACTTATCACAAATAGGCTCATTGAAAAACCAGAGCCACATCGGAATCCCTGAACGCATACATATGTTGACATCGATTGGGAAAATAATCCAATTAATGGAAAATTTTGCACTAAGAGTACTTACACATCGATGTGATTTACTGGGACATTGAGGAACCAGAGAAGTGTGGTACACAACTGTGTCAGGAAAGTAATTACACCGAATCCTTTTATTGAGAACTGATAAAAGTACAACTTATTGTATCTTTGAAGTAAGTTTCAACTCGCTAACTCGAATGTACAGGGTGGGGCAGAAACGTTGTTCACCTGGAATATTTCTAGGTATATTTTAAATCGCCATTTACAAAAATAAAGATGACGTTGAAATCTCCTCTATACCTCCACTTATGTACAAAAATTTACATCACATTATATATAATAGTTTTCTATATTACTACAAGCAACACTTCAGGTAGACAACGTGTTTGCCACACTGTATATGATATTGCAATATTTTGTATAAGTGCATATTTTAGCCATATCTCGTAAATAACACTGGAAAAGATAACTCTTTCGAGCACAATAACACTTGCTCCATCAAGTTTTCTACTTTTCGTAGAAGAATTAAAAGTCAACTTTCGCGAGGTTTTGCACAGGGTTGACCACAATGTTTTGCAGGTTGAAAATACGAATGATAATTAATATCGTTGCCTTTGATCCTCCATTTCAGCGTCGGAAACAAGAAATCTGAGCAAGGGATTTTGTAAAGACCAGACTGACAGCTACGATGCTCATTTTTCCATCGCTTTTTCATTCTCTAAAAATGTCTTGTGTCAAAGAAAAATTTAATCACCCGATAAAGAATCATTAAATGCACTTTTAACTTTTCCGTATGTTCTGGAAGAATTCTTTTTCAATTTCGCACAGCATTATTTTTGTCACGTGTTCAAATTAGTAAATCAGAAATCATTCCTAAATTAGCATTGATATCAGTCCCATTACTTTTCTGATACACTTCGTACCTCTGCCGTTTTTTAGACCAGTTGACAAGATGACAATACGTAAGAATCGTTTTGCACTGTCATAATAACGAAGCTACAAAGATCGTAAAGAATTCAGTTTCATAGTTGTACGGTATACAGTAAATTCTCTACAAGTGTCAGTCAGTTTGGATTCTACAAGTGTCAGTATAGATGGTCCTACGCCTAGGCTGCGTCATTGCTGCGACTGTTATCTCGCTCGCTGTCAGTCAAGCGTGTAACGCTACACCACTCTGTTTCTTTTACGAGATTTTACGATAATTTCTTTAATTTTATTTTTTTTCATCTGAAATTTTTTTTAACATGGTGAGATTTTTCTGATGAAAATGTTCAAATTGTGCCGTGTTTGATGTCATTTTCATCAGAAAAATCTCATCAATATGTTAAGAAAAATTTCGGGATAAAAAAACGTAAAATTAAAAAAGTTGGTATTTAAATCGCTTGGTTGCCTCGACTCACGTTTCATCCTTATTTTTTATTCGCTGTCCTTGTCTACGTTCGGCAAACTACAAAGGCGGGCGCGAGGCTCGAAAACGTAGTCCCTGACTCTGCAAGTGTCAGGTTTAGATTCCTTGCGGACTGACCCTTGTGGAGAATTTACTGTAGTTGACTGCACATATCGGCTCAGACTGTAACTGTGCATGTGTACTCACGATACCTCTAGCGGTCGTTAAGCATTTGAGATGCTTGGAGGTACTCAGTGTCTGCACTCCAGACAATCGACCGTATCTGGAGGGAACGTGTAGCAAATCGTAATTCGCAGTTGCAACTTGTGATTGGCAATTAATGCAGCTGTGACGCCTGATTTGTTTTATTCGGTGGCGTTGGAATCACCATTGATTGCGTTGCATGCGCAAAAGGGCACTCGAACGATTCAGCCTTCCCAATAACTGTAATACCAAGAGGGAGAAGTAAAAAAAAAGGGAAATTACGTAGATGAAATGTTTCGTTCATCGCGTACGCCAATCATTTTGGGACGTAAAAAGAGGCAATTATCGCGCAATTAGAAGTCGCGATTTTATCGTTCCGTTTTACAGTTTCATTACATCGCGAATAAAAAATATTGAAAATACTTGTATCACCTTTTTGTTTACCACGTTTTTTTTCCAATTCTTTGCCTGCGTTAATAATTTGCATTACAAATGTTGCTATATTTATTTTCCAACGATTTACACCACCTCTCGCATCGATGTCTCCAATTCGATTCGATTTATGCCAGCAACGTAATAACGAACACATACGTTCATTGTCAAACCAAATAACACCAACGTTTATAGGATTTAAAAAAGAACTGCGTGGATATATTAACCCTTTCGCGACTAGCGCCGGTTATATCCGGCATCCACTAAATGCTTCACACTTGGCTAGCGCCGGTTATATCCGGCATCCACTAAGCGCGTCGCCTCAGCAACTCAAAGTGAAGATTTATTACTGGATTTATTTTAAAATACAGAACAAGGCCTCAACAACAGTCCCTTTATCCAATACATACTTAAGTCCTCTGCTGTTCCAACAAAATCCTTTAAGATTTTGCACGGACACACTGAGAGCTCCAAAAACGCGAGACACTCATGGTCTGCACTAATGGCACGACGACTCGTCCATTAGTGGCGTACTGATGCCTAGTTCCGCCGTCCCGAAAGGGTTAAAGGGTTAGCCCACCCTGACCGCCCCAAAATCATAGGTATCTTTGTGAATTTTTTCTGTGAATATGATGAAACAAACGGGGAATCACTTAGGTAGCCTGTAATACAGGTAGGTACAGGTGTCCCTTAATTTACGCGGAGTATCCGTTCCACGTGGATTCGTTTTATGCATATGAAAATCGCGTAAATGAAGTCTGTCGCCACAGCCTTATCAATGCTTTTTTATGCAAGTACACATATGATAACTAGCGCAACGTAATGTACTTTTATCCTTATCTCATCCAGCACTGATGCGTTTCAACATCGCCGAATAAGTTACCGTATACACTTGTTACTTTTAAAACTTCTAGGAAAATATATTTTCTGGCCGCGTAAATTAAGATCGCGCACAAAAATTACCGCGTAAAAAAGTGCCGCGTAAATTGAGGGATACCTGAGTACATATATTCAAATATACAAAAATATTTTTTTTTCCATAACTTTCTTTATGTTCTCATTAATAACATTATGTGCGTATTCAGCCACAAAATAATTTACTTTAAATCCATAAAGAAAAATGACCTGAATTTGGTGCACATGCATTGTATGTTGGAAAGGAAATACTAAAGACCATAGAAAAGTATTGATATTCCATTTTACGTAAAGTATATACAGGGAAAGGATAAGTTTTTCACGATAACATGATCAAAGGACGCAAGGTATTCAAACGGAGATTTTATACGTTATACGAATTTATAATTCCTCATTTTTACGATATATTTGTATGACGGTAACAGCTCAGGACTTAAGGAAAGCAAAGATGTATACAGAACGATGCTCTTTATTCACTTGATACAGAAACATGAAGGAAACTTAAGAAACACAAAGACTAGGAATATTGACAATGAGAATAACAAGGTTTTCTTCTGGTTAGAAGACAGTTGTAAACAGTAAGAACTGATATCAAAACTGTCAAAGCACTGAAGTGGAAATCATTATGTGCGACTTTTATATTTCATCAAAGCGGTCTTTATAACGTATGTGCAGCAAGAAGATGAAAAAATGTTCATAAATGAAATATTTTCAACGAATTTTTATAACGATTTCGTGTAAACAATTTTTACTACACTTGGTACATTTCAAACAGCCATTTGACGTAAGAAACCGCTCTGTTTCCCCAGGACCGAGATCTTTACCTATACTTTTGTGAAACTGTGCATTGAACAAATGGAATATATTTTATATGCACCAATTACAAGTCGAGTGATAACATACGACAAATGTTCCGTCCTTAGACGGTCATAAATCAAGTCATTTGCCGTTTTTCTCAACTAACAATAAGTAAAATTGGGTAAAATTTGGTCGTTATTTGAGAAATAGGCGGACACATTCTATAGAACACCTTCCATAAATGTGGCGTGGAACTTAATCGTAAGCGTGAGGCAAGAAATTCCTCGATATTGCAGTTTCTTGCGGAGAGCGCGGAACAATGTAAATTTGTGTCCTGCCTTTAATGAGTCTCATCCTTTTTATCTGTCTGCGTTATCTCGTTTTGTTTCCGGCAAAGTGACAGGAAAAACAGGGGTCGTGGCCGTTGCTGGAATAAATAACGAAAAGCAGACGGACAAGCTTTACACGATAACGGCGGAAACGTTCGCGAAACATTTGGACGAGGAGAAATTTACTCGAGCACGATGAGATGCGTACAGGAAGCAGTGAAGGAAAGAGAAGAGTAGGAAAAACCGAGGAAAAACTTAAATAAATCCTGCGGGCTTGTAGCCGCTTTCGGTGCCACGTTCAACTTCTTAGAGGAATCTTTCCTTTATTTTCTTGTTTATTTGCGAGGAACCGACATCTTTTTTAAAATGTCTCCTCTTATACGGCACAATACCCGCCATGCGAAAAGTTTTTAAGTAACTTTAGCTTTCATTCTTCCCGCCGCGTGATCGTGGTCCGAAGTTACTTTCGCCAGACCAGTCGCCTTCTGTTGTTTCATCCTTTCGGAGGGCTAATTAAATTGTTGATAAGTTTATTCAACTCCTTAATTACGCGTTTCTTTATTCGGCCCAGTTTGAAAACGTCACATAATTAATGCCTCCTCTGTGCAATTCGTATTTACCATTGACGGAGGAATGTTTATTCGTACAAAGTTGCAAGTTACAATTAAGGATTACCGAAGTCAGTGGTTTCTCCTTTCTCATTGCACATCTGCATTATCCTTTTTCAGCTCCTGTAGCTTGTATTAACGACTTTAGCTTATTTATACTTTGAATTTTCATTTCTATACGCTTATTACTAGAATCGTGAAAGTTATACAGAAATTAAGTCAATTTTTTATCTTGGGTTCGTTAACCTTTCAATTTTATTATCTCGTGTTCTGTAATGGAGTATGTTACTTAAGGACGCGTTACAATTAAAATGAACTGTCGTTGGGACCTTTAATATTGCACGAGTTGTGCCCTGTAACAACAAGTGCTCTAAGAACCATCGAATCAACGAGAATTTGAAGTCTGACGTCTTCTTACAGATTATTAAATTCTGATTATTTCTTTATGTCTAACCTAGCCTCCTGACTGAGACTGACTGACTGTACTAGCCTGATTGTTAAGCCTTGTTCTCACTCTGACTGATCCAAAATAAAAATCTACTTAAAAAGGGAATACATACTTTGTCCAGTTTGGTGGAGAATATCGTTTAAATGCAATGGAAGTTTACCTGTGTTTCTCTGAATTTCAAAAATTCAGGCAGAATTGTAAATATTATACTGTCTCGCAACGTAAATTTAAGTAAATTAGGTTGAACTGCACAGAAAAAACAAACGGACGCAGCATAACGTGTAGTTATAATTGTTATGACATGTAAATAGAACGATAAATTTAGTGCAAATATAGAAAACGTATAATATAATTTATTTCATGGTATTGTAACAAGCAAACGTTGAATAAATTCCTAAATCGTATTAAAAAAATCATTTAACACAATAATTTCAGCTTTATTATGATTATTCTTGATAAATGACCACAGGCCAACTTGATTTTTAATCGTTATAATCTTTAAATTCAGTGTGAATAGAGAAAATGTGGCATATAATTCATTTCACGATATTATAACAAACAAACATTGAATACATTTTTGATTCGTGTAAAAAGAATTATTTAACACGATAAATTTAGCTGTACTATGGTTATTTTTAATCTACGACCACAGGTCAACCTGATTTTTAATCCCTACGAAATTAATTTAACCACGAGTAAGTAACGAGAACGCTAAAACCTATGTTTCCATTGAAGAATATTGTAAAAACGTATAAATTGTTATATGCAATGTTATAACAAATTGTCGGAAGTATAAATTTATAACAAAATTGTGAAAACTGACAAATTATACCGTGTTACGGTAACGGAAATCTCCCGCGAAAACTTCCCGCGAAAATTTAGGTATATAAGGACCCGCCGATGTCCCGCGAATTTATTCACCCTTTATACTGGGCCCTAGACACTTCGCGTAATTTTGACCTGAGGGTACTGAGATGTGAATAGGGTGGTCGATGGCTACTAGCTAGCCTATGTCCACCCTATTAACACTCTACTACCTTCTCTCAAAATTTCTTATACTTATTACTACACTTTGAATACTCTACTTAGAATTTTTTTTTCTTTTTAAATAGAATCACTTCTCCAATTATTCAAACTTATTAGAGAGTTAGTGTGAGGCATTGCATAGTCCACTTCGAACGAATTATTTCGATATTATTTCGGGGGTTTGGGGAAATCGAGATTTCAATTTTAGTCATCGTTGCTCTTCGTCCTTGTCGAATAGGGGATTGACTTTGTTTCCATATCGAAACGAATTTGAGATTTTGCTAATGAAAATTTGGACGTTTCAGCTATCCATTAATTAAATACGTTTTCGTTACAGGTTATTTCTAAATTTAACATGTACTTTTCTTCGAGATATCTACATATAATTTAATTTTCTTTCAATTTGTCTAATTTTTATTTATTTTTCTATGTTATTGAAAAGTGAATTTTGAATTTGTTTTATGATTTGTGATTTTCTAAACTGATAATTTACAGCTATCCTAGGAATTGCATGAACTGCATGTTAAGTAGTTAGTTGTATTATTGTATTTTATATTGTGAGCTGATTTGAACGAGTGCACTATGCCCCACCGTTGATTAAACCGTCTCACTAGTTTACCGTAATTAATAATCTATTTTCGGAATTTATACGAGAATTTTTGAATTTTAGTAAATA
>NW_017100671.1:135160-153550 GCF_001263275.1 Habropoda laboriosa | reverse complement strand
ATTGTATATTGTGAGCTGATTTGGAACGAGTGCACTACACTCGTGCACTATGCCCACCCAAAATTAAACCGTCTCAGTAGTTTACCGTAATTAATAATCGGTTTTCGGAATATATACGAGAATTTTTGAATTTTAGTAAATACTAGAGTCGTTGCATTCAGTATTATAATAGCTTCATCCCAAGTTCGCTTTATATGTTTATTCTATTTAAAGTTAACTTCATTCTAAAAATCGAGAATAATATAATATCGCGGTTTCCCCTCTTAAATAAATCGCGTTTCGAAATACTTTTCGCGTCGTCCATTCCACAGTGACTCACATTTTGTGAGTCTGTGAGTCTTGGGAAATCAACGACGAGGAACTGGAATGATTTGCGGAAGGATGACGATCTGAGAGGATGGAAGGAAGGAAGGAAGGAAGGAGGCAATGCAGCCAGGCAGCCAAATCTACGTTGCAGAGCCCAGCTGCTTAATCTGCGAATTGTGAGTGAATTTTTTGAGGGTTTGGTGGTTGGTTATATATGTGTGTGCATGTGCATGTCGAAGCTGAACTACCAAGAGGTCAAAGAAGAACTGGATGGACTCTACTGCACTAATGGTGCAAACGCCCTCCCATTATTAGAGTATCAAAGTAGTATACCGCGTTAATTCAATTTAGAGTCAATTTTCCCATTTACTTTCGATCGATACGAGAATTTATCACGTCGCGTCGCGTTTGATAAATAGCTTCGTCCCTTTTTGCATTTTTGCGTTTCTTTTCTCTTTTCTTTTTTGAATTTTTGGTAAATGTCCCAACTAAAATTAAATACAGGAAAATATGGAGGATAATGAAAATTCGCGGTTTCGGGTACTAAACAAAATCCCTGAAAATGAAAATAAATCGCGATTCGTACTCCACTTTTCGCGCGTCACCCTTTCACAGCTTTCCAAGTCTGGTGGGTCTTTCAATCTATCATTGTGGGCCACTGGTGGGATGAAAATTCAAGGCTGAGGGGAATTGCAAAAGTTTCATGGGTCTGAGAGAAGCTTCCAAGTGAATTGTGGGTCAAAATCGAAGGCTGGGAGGACTGAAATGGGTCACTAAGGGTATCTCAAAGGTTACGAATGGTGAGTCGTATGAATTATTTATCTTGTCAATCTAATTTATATTCTGTTTCAGTGTTCCAGTGAAATTTTGTTAAATTGTAATAAATTCGCGGTTTTCCTTACTAAATAAAATGAAAATAAATTGCCTGGGCGTTCTTGATCGTAGAGATCAGTTCTCAAAGCCTATTGTTGCCAATTCTGACGAGACAAAAAGTACCGAGAGTACTGATAAGGTTCAGCGTAGGAATAAAATCTATTTAACAATGTCCACCTGTGTGGTCTGCGTTTAGGGAGTTGTACGTTTTTTCGATGATCGATTTAGGTAAATATTTCGAGCTCACATAAGAGTTCAATTTTCTCCTGTTCGAAAAAGAATTTTGCCTTGAGTTGAGGTATGAGTTTCATTATCAGAGGTTTAATTAGGTATTCCATTGCTACGATTTCATATAAGAAAAATATCCTAACAATTTATCCTCCTATTCCAATTTAACAATATACTTTTCTTACAGAACTTCGATACTACGATTTTAAATATGAAAATAAAATATAAATAAAAAAGATATTCTAACAATATATTCCCCTATTCCAATTTAATAATACACTTTTTTTTACAGAACTTCATTACTGTAATTTTGCATATGTAAATAGAATATAAATAATAAAGCTACTCGAGTAATTTATTCTCCTATTCCATTTTATAATACACTTTTCTTTCAGAACTTCATTTCTATGATTTTCTATACATAATAAAGATATTCTAACAATTTATCCTCCTATTCCAATTTAACAATATACTTTTCTTACAGAACTTCGATACTACGATTTTAAATATGAAAATAAAATATAAATAATAATGATATCCTAACAATTTATCCTCCTATTGCAATTTAATAATATACTTTTCTTTCAGAGCTTCATTGTATGTTTGAAAAATGTGGAGTTTATTCGCGACTTAATCACTCGCGAGTAGCGCGCGATACTCGCGAGTAAATTCGTCGTGTATGCTCGCTGGTTCTTTAGAATGATAGCGAATTTCTCGTTGCGCTCTGAATTCAATCTGACCGCGATTTATAATTTTTTGAAACCCTATCAAAGGAGAGCATTGAATTTTTCCAATCTTTAAATTAACTATGACAAAATGATTAGCGTTGCAATTTCAAATAAAATATAAGACACTCCTTAAAAATTTATGTTAAGAACACGAATTTTTGATAAAGTGTCTTATCTCCTTTGCTACGAATGAGAATCGCGTATCTCTGAAGATAGAGAGCTGCCAGTAGGGCATGTGTTTTTGTCGGGTCCCTTGCGTAGTCACCTCCTCGTGGTGGGACCTGGTAATTGGTATCCTTTTCCAAAGAAAATTCTCACTTTTGCAAAAGGATACCAAGCTAAGAACTACGTGTACCCGTGGACACTCTGATTCTCACACACAGTCGAAAGTTTTAACTTTAAGTAGTTCGTAAGATAAAGTAAGTTAATTCTAAGATAGAAAATTGAACACTATGTGCGCGTTTCTTAATAAAATACCAAAGAAGTCCAAAGAATCGATGCTTTTATTTTTATATTTTACAAATGTTCATAGCCTCGAAAATATTAGGTGTAGAAATGAATTCTTTCCGAGTATTGGCTACAATGGAAGTTTAATTCAAGAAGAACGAAAACAAATCAATCATCGAAATAATTTCCATTATTGTCGATGACCTTTTGCCATTTTTCTGGCAGCTTGCGAATACCATCGCGACAGAAACTCGATGGCTTTGAATCAATTATGCGAATCCAGTCGGAAAGACTTCATTTCTATGCCTAATACTTTACTCGAACGTTGATTTTTTAGTTTACAAGGAAAACATTCGTAAAAATTGTCAATTTTTCATACACATTTGAGCAAGTGCTCCCTTAACAATATATTTATATCGAACGAACAGCAGACTGATTCAACCAACGAAATATGAATTCCAAGAAAGGTGTAGCACGAGCGAGGAAACCGCAGCACTTCCTTTTTAATTAAAACCGTCGTGGAGAAGTTAACAGGCGACAGGGTAAAGGAATCAATTTACTCGCGTTACTTGAGCACGGCGGGGGATCGATTAAACTCGGTCTTCGTCAACGCAACGGTAAGGAACTCACAGGTTTAAGAACAAGCACAAAGCTCGAGGAGCTGTGTTCAGTGTCGAAGAAGTGTATTTCAGTTAAATCCCGAGAGGCGATGCCATCCGACACTATCAAACAAACCTTAACTGAGATTTACGGAGATCCAGAATTAAGTCCTTGCGGGATTAAAGGAATACCTTTTCTTGATCCGTGTTTTCCGACTCATCTGCCCTTTCGAAAGAAATTTTACCATCTGGAACAGACGGAAATTTTGATGTTTTTTTTTTTCCGTGGCGGTTTGAAGGGTACCTTTGATTTCGTCGAATAATTCATCGCTTGTTAGCCGCTCAGCGTTTTACCGGCTACCTTGATTAATTCCACAATAATTGCGGCCAGTGAAAATATGACGGGCTAATATTCGTTGCAATAACGTTGCATCAATTTATGATACGTTTGACGTTCTCGATGTACGTGTTCGATGTTAATTTGTAGCGATGTAATTACGAAGAAAATTGTGATTTATCGACGAGCATGGCTTTATTAACAAAAGATTAATTTCCACTTCCCTGTCGCTGGATTATTACACGATACGTGTTATTTTTCAATACGGTATCGAACCAGTTTATAACACGATGAGATGTAACATCTACTTGCAACGTTGTATCATTGAAATCGTCTCGTTCGAATGAAATGTAACAATATTGCTATTACAAGCATTAATCACGCTTTTCTATATTGAATTTCCACAATTGTTAAACGTTGGAATTACATTTTGCAGTAAAAAGAAGCGAATAATCGGAGCCTAAAGAGGAAAGCTGTGTTTAGCGCGTAACCAGCGGAAAGAACGATATTTAAAAATCAATAAAACATCATTTTTATTCATTTATTACAAAACAGTTCTGCAGGTATGCTCTTTCCGTTTTCATGCGTTCTTCATGCGCGCTCTTTCCATTTTCGATTCAACGAAAGCATCGAACAATGGGCGAGCATTTAAATCGTTCATGGTACTAACATTTTCCTTTTCATTCAGTTCCTTTTCCCCAATATTTGCTGCGAGACCACCATCGAACCTTTTTTAACCTACCACTGTATACACAGTCGGAACACAAGCACTCGAGGAGCCAACGCGGGATTCGATTATTTTCGAGTGGTCTCCAGGCGATTTCGGATTTCTGCAAGACCTCTTAGAGGCAAAGAACTTGGCCCGTCCGACCACGAGGGATGAGAGTCACCGGCGGGCCAAGAAGAAAGCAAATCCTGGGCGAAGAAGACGAAGAAACCTTGGTGCACGCGCAAGTACTGCCTCTCCTCGCTCGATGAGTCTCGCCCCGCAGACGCTTATTTATTCTCCGCCCTTCCTGCTTCTACACCACTTTTCTACACGGTCAAACCTCTTGATCGTGGACGGTGAGATCCGCCCTCTCTTCTTTTTCATTAAATACACCGACTTCTGACGAGATTCAATTTTATTCACCGAACTGCTTTTCATGGTAGCGTCTCTTGTACCGGTAACCGGATCCGGATCGCCGTCGATTCCTCCTCTTCCACGTTATGCTCTTTCTATTACAGATTGTCCCATGCAACTGATTGTCAGCGGTGCTGCGTGTATATTGAAACATGATTAGAGACAGAAAAATTGTCCGCACATTTTCTTTCAAAAACAACTCATTTCATTTAAAAACAGCATAGTATACATTATCAACTTATAAATCAAAGTACAGTAAATTCTCTACAAGTGTCAGTCAGTTTGGATTCTACAAGTGTCAGTATAGATGGTCCTACGCCTAGGCTGCGTCATTGCTGCGCCTATGTTATCTCGCTCGCTGTCAGTCAAGCGTGTAACGCTACACCAATCGGTTTCTTTTACCAGATTTCACGGTTCGACAATTCATAATAGAAAAATATCATTTCTTTAATTTTACTTTTTTTCATCTGAAATTTTTTTTAACATGTTGATGAGATTTTTGGTGAGTTTTAAGTAAATGTTGTTCAAATTATGTCGTGTTTGATGTCATTTTCATCAGAAAAATCTCATCAATATGTTAAGAAAAATTTCGCAGTCAAACGGTAGGCCGACTCTATGTAATGTAATACAGGGCGTCTGTTTATCTCAATACAGTGAAATATTTGGCGTGACAGTGAGCGTGTTAATAAGTAAATGTTGTTCAAATTATGTTGTGTTTGATGTCATTTTCATCAGAAAAATCTCATCAATATGTTAAGAAAAATTTCGGGATAAAAAAACGTAAAATTAAAAAAGTTGGTATTTGAATCGCTTGGTTGCCCGACTCACGTTTCATCCTTATCTTTTATTCGCTGTCCTTGTCTACGTTCGGCAAACTACAAAGGCGGGCGCGAGGCTCGAAAACGTAGTCCCTGACTCTACAAGTGTCAGGTTTAGCTTTCTTGCGGACTGACACTTGTGGAGAATTTACTGTATGTGATTTTATATATGCAGGATTGACGAAAAAATGTTGAGGGACCCAAACGAGAATCGAACCCGGGGACCTTCGGCTTAGCTAACCGAGGCTTTGCCCATTACGCCAACTACTCCCTCTGTATTTTTCCTGGTCGGTTTTCCTATTTGGGTATGTAGGCCTCGATACTACATATATTTATATAAAATTTATAATAAGCATAAGTGGTAGAAGAGAAGTGTAAACGGTTTCTGTATATCTCCTTGTGAAATTTGAAATGCGCCAAAATGACGCGCCCCGTAAATCTAGTGTTAAGGTAAAATTAAATGGTTTCATATATTCCACCTGTATATTCCGGGTTACGACATAGGGAGGTTTTAAAATCGATCAGGCATTGAAGTAAACATGTTTCAGTTGCCGAGACAAGCGAATATACCGAAATATGATTCGCCGAAGACTTGGAACTATGGTCAGGATCGTAAGAATAAATTTTTCATTCCGTGTGAATATATCGTGTACAATGGTGTTCTACTCGGGGAAGATGTTTGCCAGGCTTTTGGTACAGCCCTGGGTGCCGCAGCATCAATCGAGGCCAATTCTTAAAAGTTTAATTTACGACCTGGCTATATCGTGGTATGGACTGTACCTTTGTGCAATTTTGTGCACCGGTGCATCTGGAAAACAAAACTGCACATTTTTGATAAATGGAATCTAATAGTTTTGGATGCACTGTTCGACGCAGCTTTTTACTCTCTATGAAAAAAGTACGAAGGTATTGTGGAATTTTGTTGATTACTTTTTATGTATATTAACACTTTACCGACCGGTAACCTATTAACCGGTTTTTTGCCGCCAACGCTTACCGACCGGTAGCCTATTAATCGGCTTTTTGCCGCCAACGCTTACCGACCGGTAGCCTATTAATCGGCTTTTTGCCGTCAACGCTTACCGACCGGTAGCCTATTAATCGGCTTTTTGCCGCCGACACTTACCGACCGATAGCCTTTTAATCGGTCAAAGTTTGATTTAACATTTCTATAGGTATAAGAAAAAGTGCATATATTCCCGCGCGATATCCTAGAGTCTAAACAGAGCCGGTGTCAGCGATGCATCTGTGGCCGAGTGAACGGTCGGAAGTGCGTAAGATATTCAACCGCTACCGGTCGGTAAAGTGTTAAATTAAAAGTACCCCACGCGTCGCCGGTGCTGTTCACTATTATTATCTTTATTTGTCACAGAAAATGTAATTCGCTCTCTTAATATTTACGGTTCGATGCTTCTCGTTCGCTGGTCAAACACACACACTTCTTCTTTTTCTCGACACACGCATTCACACACACGCCGCGATCGGCTTGACAACCCATGTTATTGTCTAAACATAAACAACCACCATTCACACCAACTCTCTCCATTTCCCCATCTCTCCCCACATTCACTCTTTCATACCAAAAATCCCACAGTATGTATATCTCGAAACTATTAAGTTAGGATCATTATTTTGTTGGGGTATTTAGGTGTATAGTCGGTGGAAGCGATATAGCGAGGTCGTAAAATCAGTCGGGCGTCAAAGTACACTAATTCGTGCTATATTTAGATATTTGTACATAGATTTATTGAACCACATATGCTATCTTTGAAGCAGTTTCATGATTCCATTCTCTTAGAAATGGGCACCTTTCTGGTCGATGAATTGGTCCAGGTGGTTTGACAAACGCTACGAACTTTTGTTCCAACTCAATAATAGTGTCTGATAGCATTTAACTCAGTTTTATCACATTTCTTTTCCGCATTTAACCATTTCCTATTTCTATTTCTAAATGTCTTGCAGATGTTGTTCTGCCTTGTTGCAACTTTTCTTTTTCTTCTTTTCTGGTTGATTCCTTTGGTGATGCCTTCCTCTCACCAGCTGGTGCAGACACATATAGTTTTCGGCGAGGGTGAAGTTCGACTTCATCCACATGTCTGGCAAAATATTACTACTATTCCCAGTTCCCCGATATTATCGAGTATTTTTGTCGATTTCCGGCCGAGGAACAGGATATTTCCTCTACATCCGCAATAAGAATCACATTCCTACACGTTATGCCGTGTCTTTTTCTGCTGAGAAGAATTTTGTTTGAAAGACTGAAACGAGGAATCACAAGACTTTGAGATCTCAGATATCCATATACGTACGAAGCACCTAAAACAGGCCACCTGAATATCTCCGCTGTTATTGGTGATAGAAGCAAATGTGTTAGATCAAACTTGCTTATTGTTAGTGTCATACAATTTTGAATTAAAAATGCTTTCCATATTTTCCACAATTTTGTAAATATTCATGATAATATGAAATTTCACAATTTCCTAGAGGGGATGTTTTCACCCCTAGAACAGTTTCATTGTCGAAAAGAAAAATAGTTTCGTTATTAGCGTCACTTGATGTACATTTCCGCAAAATTTTTAATTTTTTTTCATTTTCGCGTTGCCAAACTTCCCTTGATAGTTAACACATCAAGCGCCATCACGTAAAAAAATTGATGTTGCGTTTGGCCACTGAGTATTTGACGTTTCTTTTCACGTGCACATGCCTTCAATTAAATAGTTTCATATTTATATCGTTTATGTATTTTTATTTTCGACAGTTACCTATATGTTCTGAACTTTGTGTGAGTAAATTTGTATCATAAAAGTTCAATCTATTATTTCATTAAAAAATTGTCGGCCGTCAAGGTTTTCTCGACAACTGGGCCACCCCAAAACCTTTCCCCATATAATTATACGTAAAAATTGTACGTTTAAGAATACAGGCAGCCGAATCTGAATGAAGTATCAAATCTAATACAGAGTGTATTGTATTCATTTGTATACAAATGGCGCACAACTTGTTAAGAACACTTATGGTTTCACACACGTAACGCAAATAACGTTTAAAAATAATTGAAGTCCAAAAAATGTTTATATGTTAAACAAAATAAATCTGAGTAATGTGTTGTATCGAGTTGAATTTTACGTTATTCAAGATGTTAGTATGGTATCTCGAAAACTACTAATTTGAACAATTCTCCATAGTTGTAAATATGAATACTGATTTGAATACGAGGATACGCAACCTTATAAACAGTCATTAATTGATAATCGTAATATTTGCATGGCACTAACTCTTGAAAGGCGGATGGTTTTATCGACTCGTAAGGCGAATACACTTGGTCCAAATGGACCCATAGCGAAATTTTTCTTTTTATGTCTTCTCGAATAAGACATATACACTAGAATTTTATCTGGCCGCATTTGTATATTTTTCTTACATTTATATATCGTTAGTAGGGACAAGAGAGAATAAGCAACGTACAAGTAAGTCATATTTATCTTGTTTGCTCCCACACAACACGTGAAGCTGATTATTTAGCAAATAACGAAACTTTAATCGCCAATACAATTTTACTGCAACAGTAACAATTAATGTTAAGAATAAGTTCGAAGTACTAAAAGTCTGGGTAAAGTCTACCGTTCCAAGTTGACAAAGTTCAATTGAAAATGTATGTAGGCTAGTCGCCTGCGATACAATTCAAGTCCAAGAGTGCCGTAGCCAACTACACCAAATCCGAGTTCAAAGTTCGATTACAAATCTCAAAGGAGTCTCTAACGGAATCGTTAAAGGAATCTCTAAGTCTCTTTATCAAGTCTCTTTACAAGCATCGCTACAAGTCTCATTTGTATTCTAACTACCCTGTCCTTTCATACGTGTCCCCGTTCGCCCAGAGGTGTGTCCTCGTGGAAAATGCGACAAGTGGGAGAAATGTACTGTCTAATCCAGAAAAGTTAAGAAATTTTGGGGACGTCCCTCTGTATACTCGCGGTGGGTCCTAAAACGTACCATCATCGAGTACGGAGATCGTATGACAGTGTGTGCTGCCAAAAACCTCAAGGTGGCGGCTTTGGAGCGTCACATGCGGAATCAGGTGAACTGAGCAGAGTATGTACTTACATACATATGCAGGTAACTCTCGTATAACACGGTTCGAGAATTGGGGAAAATCTTCGTGCAACACGGTTTGAGAATTAGGGAAATACCCGAACAATATGGAACATAATAAGAGCTTTTAACTCTCGAACGACGAATTTTGACTAAACAGCGATAAGATTAGTATCAATGTAATAGAAATGTAAATAAATAAGAAAAATATAAAATATAGTTGAAAGTATACAGATTTATACACAATTCCTTCTTGAAACCCATGTACGATAGAAATTTTGCTATGGCTCAAAATCACCCTGCATTTCGCCTTCCGAGGGTTAAAAGCAAAAAATATTTAATTTGAAGTTCGGGAAATCCCCGAATAACACGGAACATATTAAAAGCTTTTAAGAGCAAAATATATCTCACTTGAAATTTTTCATTCGAGTGTGGATGTCGTATCGGATTTGACTGCAGAATTTTAAGATTTATTAGAATTTTAAATTCATTTTCTTCGTGGGGTATTAAGTACGTATATACATTTTAAAACTTTGTGTTTTTATAGATTAAAAATTTTCGGGTGATTGGTAATTATGTATTGGAAATGGGTTATGGAATTAAATAGTCTTTTATCTTTGTAATATACGATTTTATTTACGGTCTCAGAGGAAACGTCTTTACTCTATTGAATCTTCTGAAGGACTGTTTCTAGGCACCCAAAAGAAAGTTGGGGTCCCCTTATACCTAGAAACTGTTTACGTTATGGTATGGCATTGTGCAGTGAGTGACTCGAAGACGAACACCAGATGCATCTGGTGGAAGTCCCAGTGCCTTTGTTTAAAATAACCCGGAGACATTTTTGTTCTCACTTGATTATTTCCATAGGGTGTTGTTAGAAATAATCCAACATTATGTTTTCCATTTTTGTGAACTATGTCAGGCGGAAATAAAAAAATACATATTATTTTTATTTAATACATATTAATACGTTATACTTTTGGTGAAAATTACTTTAATAAAGATATTTCTCTTAATTATAAAAATATAGTAGTATGTTTTTCTTTTTCATTTTTGGAACCTAACCCCCTGTTTTGTACTAGTTCTTTGTTTCGTATAACACGGACTCGCATAACGTCATTTTTTAGGAACCTAACAACCGTGTTACACGGGGGTTACCTGTATGTACAGTCCTGCGCTGAGAAGATGACGAGCGGGACGGCACAGAGGCAGGGGAAGTACCTTTGACGCTCACCGTCAAATGCGACCGATTAGTAAATGCGACCGTTTCGAGATCCGCATTCCTTCCGCTCGTCATCTTCTCAGCGTAGGACAGTACTGTTGGGAGCTAGAAAGGTGTCAGTCGGCTCTAATGCAGTAGGTCTACCTTCGCGGACAGACGCATAAAGACGACACATCTACTTATAGTCGACGCTTGTAGGCAAAGTGATCGGAATTGAGTAGGATAGAGCGATAGCGAGCGCCGAAATGCGAAGCATTACCGTAGGCATAGACTTTTATTTTGCAATTACACGGCAAAACGTATCAAAAAGCTGCAAACTTCACGTCATATGTTCAATTTCACGAGACACAAGTAGAAACAATCATATCATTCCGATATCCGCGAGGAATACGGAAATCCTACAACTATGTCAACGTCAAGAGAGCGTCAAGAGTGGAACCGAATATCTCCTTGCCCCTGTGCCGTCCTGCATGCCGACTTTCCAGCTTTGCACAGTAGTACATATCCATACATTGCCCCACCGCAGGATCGTTACCCGAGAAGACATGGCTTACTGCCCGAATATCGCTCTGTGCTCGAGCTGGTCTGATCACTGCTCTCTGTAGGCAGTGTTAAGGCGATTGGATTTATGACACGGAAGCTTAATCAAGCTTTGAGGAATTTAATTAAAATTTTGTGTGACACAGTGAACCGGAGGGCAGAGTTTAGAAATTGCTTAGACTTCTAGGCTTTGAGGGCGATTTTCGCTCATTCAATGTGGATGATTGCCGATAAAAAGGATACCTGTCGGATATTCATCAAAATCGGAAATTATCACTTCGGGATATTTCCTTGTAAGTTAGTGCACGTGTAACTACCTGACAGATTTTCAAAGTCGTTGCTCTCTCGAAAATGAAACCTCATATGGAAAAACCTTATTCTGCAATTTCGACTTATTTTTTCATAAAGAACCTCCTTCCCGGTTGTACATGCCTGTATATTATGTATCGCGCAGAATTATCCCTTAAAATTGTTCCCACTACATAGTTGCCGAACGCCCTATATAATTGTGATAAGATGATTCTGTTACTCACCTTTGAAGCAAAACTTGTTTCTCTTGAAAACTAAAATCGTATCGTTGTATTTAGTGGCAGGCGGGGCAGTGACGTTTAACCTCAAGGACATAGGAATTTCAGCGCTCATGTGACCCGAGCACGGCAGTCTGATCCTGAATACTTGCAAGATGACTGGAACCTCCCCCTTGCTCGACACATTTACTTTAGGAGTAAGCGAAGCCATCATTTCACCAGAAACACCGCCTGGAACACCTACCACGTCGTAATCCAACTCCATTGAGTAAGGCAACTGCAAACAAATGTGAAAAGGAAAAGAGATGCATAGAATTGTTCGAAAGTCTTCTGTTAAGGCGTAAAAGAGGGTTTGTGGCAAGCAGAATCGGAAATTAAAGTTCTAAGCTTGCTGTAAACCTCCAGAAAATCGTTAAGGAAAGTTTCCCCTTTGCTACCAATTTTCTACCACTTTAAACTTAACGCGATTCGCTGATGCGAGCCCCCCATCTTCATTCTTTACCACCTCCGTTTCAAATACACAGCCGATAGGAATATTGTTGTAATTTTCGTAAAAAAATTGTTTACTGAATTGTTTGTGAACTGTTAGTCTTATTTATTAACTACAATCATTCCAATCACTTCACACACAGTTAATTTGATATGTGAGGTATGTGTAGCGCCCTGACAATTTAATTACAGCGTTACTTATTTATTTACAGCGCTCCGAGTATTTATGCACACTCCAATTCATAAGTATTAGGACAAAATTATTAAGGTCTTAAAAAAAATTAGTCAATCTGGAATTTCATAGTACGAGTACCTACATAGGACCAAACTTCTAAATATCCATTTCCGTTTAAGGTGGCGTCATAAAAATAAGTCACTTGATTGCGCCACACCAAACATTGTCGCGAAATCGAGTTTGAAAATGAGTTTTGTTGAAGGTCGTCGAACTTGTTTCGGCAACCACTTTCGTATAATATAAAAAAAATAAATACAGTAGAGTTTCGATTATGCGAGGTGATGTGGATCGAGCCTACCTCGAATAATCGAAAACCCGGATAATAGGGAAGGATCGATGGGTGTTCATAAGTCGCGCAAGAAAATCATAAAAAACATTTTGATAATGTAAAATTGTACATGTATTTAGGTTTAATTAACTGTTTGTCAATGAAATAATAATGTTGTACGTGTGTTTAAGTTTAATTAACTATTTATTAAGCAGTTAGTATGAAAATGCTTTTTATGATTTTATTGCACGATTTACGAACACCCATCGACCCTAGAAAATAATGTCATTTTTTCATTCTATTTAAATTCAAAGCACCTCGGATAATACGGAATCTCGGTTAAACGGGACTCGGATAACCGAGACTCCACTAGGTAGCTATGAATTTAAAAAAAATTATTGTATGGTAATTATGCGAAGAGTATTACAAACATGAAAAATCTATTCAAGTATAAGAAGTAATGAAACTTTGTCCTTTCCTATTTTTCTCACAAATACCCTGTGTATTTTTACTGATATATAATATCATCTTTGTCAAAAGAAGTGTAATTTAACACGCTCGTCGCCACGTCACCCATATCTGGGTGACGGGTATGCTTTCGTGGGGGTCCTTCTTCGTCAAGTTAAATAGGATTTTACAAGTAATTTATAAAAATCCCATTTGTAACACAAGAATTTAATGGAATAAGCTCCGGCAAATAAAAATATTAAAAATATACGTACTGTATTATACTATACATTAATTTATATTTAAAATAAAATACGACATTCGGGCAGATTCTAATATACTTAGAAACAATCGACACCACTTTGAGCGCTCTAGCACGCAATACTCGACATCTTGATACACCAGTGCGGTCCAGTCCGCAGTAATCGACATCACTAATAAAGCGCGATCACCATCGCGACAATAAGTAGTTGGCACATACACGTGCAATAATTACCAACGCCAACCCTACCTTCCAACCAACAAGAAGCGCGGAAAGCTGCGTTAACAGAGCCCGGAAAATCGAATAAGGGGGCTCTAACGGTTTTTCGGAGCAACGCAGGATAGGACGCGGAGAGGACACTCTCATTATAGCCGTCGAGCGAGACGGACACCCGAGTGCAATACTCGACATCTTGATACACCAGTGCGGTCCAGTCCGCAGTAATCGACATCACTAATAAAGCGCGATCACCATCGCGACAATAAGTAGTTGGCACATACACGTGCAATAATTACCAACGCCAACCCTACCTTCCAACCAACAAGAAGCGCGGAAAGCTGCGTTAACAGAGCCCGGAAAATCGAACAAGGGGGCTCTAACGGTTTTTCGGAGCAACGCAGGATAAGACGCGGAGAGGACACTCTCATTATAGCCGTCGAGCGAGACGGACACCCGAGTACCTTAGTCACCGCTTATATTCATTAAATAATACATTTTGGTTAATAGCCTATACTGTGTTCGTTTTTTTTTTTGAAACTGTGCTAACACTCGCTTCATTATTTTCCAAAATTGACCGATACGTCGTTTCACCATTATTAAGTGTACGTAACAATTTACTTGAAATTAGTTTATTCGTTGTGGAGTAATTACCAGGTAAACAAACAATATATTTTGAAAATATTCAAGATTGGTATCAGGTTGTGATTGTGTTCTTGACGAAAGAAGGGAAAAGTCCAATGGAGATTAAACAACGCCTGGATGTTGTTTACGGGGGCTCTTCCCCATTAGCTGATATGTTTTTTTTTTCTTTCTCTCAGTGTCTTGTCTATGTTTGTTTGATCGCATAGCGACGTGCCTTCCTCGCGTATCAGAATAAAGAAGATTTATAATTAAAACAATATCTTTTATTTATTACCATAATTCTAACAATATTCTACTGTGGTTGGAATCGGCAAAACAATTCTATTTGTGTAGGTAGTCGATTGAAGACGAACTCGCCAGAGAAAGTCTGCGAAAGCCATAACAGAGGAAAACATCGGTACTGTTGAAAAAAGAAGCACTGGAAGTCAGAAATACGAAATAAAATGTGAAGAAAACTATGGAAACGATGAAAAAAATTATCAATAAGAGTTATTAAAATTCTACCCGAGTAGGTTAAAATTATTTATTATAGATTGTAAACTTTTCGACTTTACTACTTATTACGAGAAACGAAGTGAAACTGCATATCGAGTTCAGTATTTTATTATTTACCAGAAACGAAACTTCGTTGACGGCAGGTTTTTGATGGAAACGATAGAACGTACACGCGATTAAATTAAAAATGTCGACTTGATTGTAACAGTGAAACTATTCTTTATTTTCTGGTCGCATTAAGTAAATCATTCGCGTGAACTGTAACCGATAAAAGACACGTGATAAAATACCTCGAAAATCATAAATCTCTAAGCACACTAATACAAAAAATACTCAGCAGCTTGATAAATACGGGATACTATATTCTACCATCAAATTTTTGTATTGTCACATTCACGTAACATTTGGATACTACCAAATGATCGAAATAAAGTTTTCTGAAATATGAATAATTACGCGTCTCTTGCTGTGAAATCTTTAATTTTACACGTAAGTTGATAAGCAGCTATCATAAATAAAGTCTTATCAATTTTCACTTAACAATAGCTATCTTTGGCTGGTACATTCACATTCATCATACAGACATTCACGTGCGTAATAAAAATATCTCGGATAGAACCACTGGATTGTAAGAGCGAGGAACCCCTTTTGGCTCGCATATCATTATACGCATGCAATATTTCACACTGAATCCATTCTTACTTTATCTCCATTTGTCGCATGCTTCCTATTTCATGTTCGAAAACTGTTATTGATGCCAACTACTCTATTCGCTTCTTACTAATCTAACCTTTAGAGCTGTTTTCAAAATTACGAGTTTTCAGTGGAAATTCTCTTATATCTTCTTATAAACTTTTTTATGCTTCTCTTCCTTTCATATTTATTTCAGTCTTCTCCCCCAGTGCGTGAAGTAATTATTCAAAAAAAAGATATTATAAATAAATAAACGAAATTATACACAGTGTGTTTCTTTTATCCTGCGAATTGGAATACCTTGTAAAATGTTATAAATCGTCTTTAATTTTAGTTCTTCCTTTAATTGAACATCAGCAAGTAGAAGTAAACTTGGTTTAAATTTATGTCGTTAACGTGAAAAGCATAACGGGAGATAAGTTCGATCTTTATTTACAGCGCGGCGTGCAGCCTAATAGCCGTCAGCAAGTGAGTTCGGCTCATTTGACTCTTCAGAAACTGATGAATTCGTAACATCTTATAACAATAAGTTACCTCATGTGGGAGGTCGTTGAATTCGTCTCAGTAAATGCCATCGCACTATAAAAAAAAAATATATGGTTCCATTTAAAAAAATGAACTTGACTTTGAAATTTACCCCCACCATGTGGCGTCCCCCTTCTTGCCAAACATCTTTTTGATAAACAATTTATTAGGATAAAGGAAGCACTGTGTAGGTTGCGAATATATCATACAGCTTTGTTTTCGAATTTTATTTGATACTTCCAAGTGGCAGTTTGAAAAATTCGCATATTCGTAAATAACACTTCTTAAACAGAGAATACTTTTGTTTTATCGTTTTGATAAATACGGTGAGGGCTGTAAATAATTTGTATTAATCAGCAACAAACTGACACTTTCAGGACAATCAGGACACTTTCTTAATTTTAACAAATGCTTGAAAAATGTTATGAAACCGTTAATGAATGACACTAAATGATACATGTCTTGTTTCGTACCACAGCGGAGTACATAATACGATAAATAATCCGTTAAATATCTTACCAAAGACCTTAAACAATAGTTATATCTTCTTTTCGTGTATACACTACCGGCCAAAAGTTTGGGATCACTGTGCATTGCAAGTTACACAAAAATTCCCAGAAAAAAGTCAGCAGCTTTAAGAATTTTTTAACGATGAGATCAATTGCTATTTATCTCCACAATATCAAGTCTGTGAAAAATTAGTAGCAGATTCAGTACTGATGAAAATTAGGAGGTGATTCCAAACTTTTGGTCAGGAGTGTATATCCGCCTCTTGTCTTTATTACAGCATTCACGAATCTGTGCATCCTGGCTATTAATTTCTCTATTGTGTCAGAGGTACTGTTCCTCCACATTATTTCTAAGATTTCACACAAGTTTTTTTCTGACTTAGGACACGTTTCTCGCGAAGCACACAACGAAGACATATCTCATAAATATTTAACAATTTCAAGGGTTTAAATAATTAAATTATTCGCAATCATACAACTTGCAAAAACTTGAATTTGCAAAAAAAAAATGCGATTTAATATTTATAATTTACGTGGGATAGAAAAGGTTCACAGAGAATGACAAGTGTCCTAATACTTTTGAGCGGCAGTGGACATAGACGAGGCCAAACCAACCTATATGCACATGCACTTCACGAACTTTTCATATCGATTCATTTAAAAACAATGCTTGGTGTAAAAAAGTGCGAATCTATACTTTTCACATTTGAGCCGTTCAGTGCACAAATCGATTAACTCCACTTTTTGAAAAATCTTAAATTTAAGTGTCAAAGCACTTGGTATAGTCATAACTTTTTATATTTATAATAATTTCTCGACTTCTCATTTTATGGAGTTAATCGATTTGTGCACTGAACGGCTCATTTCTATCAAGGTTGTATTCAGTGACACTGCGTATTAAAGTGTTCCTTTGTTAACATAACTAGAAATCCACAGTTTTAACTCTAGATTAGTGCAAGTATCGTACAGGGTCCGGCAAGAAGATCTCAATAGTTTTGTTAGGTAAAAGCTTTTATTCCAAGAATAAACATATTCTAGTAAGGATTCTATTACAGCGGATTGTACGATAATATTTAATAGTATAGATTCAGTTAACTAAATCTATTACCTTGAACGAGAAAAACATAAAGCATACATACACCCCTGTTCATAAGTATTATGACACACACTGAATGTGAAGAAAACCTAAATAGTCATCATAAAGTTATTAAGTCCCAGGAGAGAATTACTCAGTCTGAACATTTATAACACATAGGAATATGTACATACGACAAAACTTTTAAAAACTAGCCGTCATAAAAATAAGATCTTAACAGTGACTCTGATAATGCCACATCAAACACTGTCACGAAATTGAATTTGAAAATGAAAACTTGTCTGGGCACCCGCTTTTATATGTACAATATAAAAGCAAATATAGGTGACAATTTACAAAATCTGTCGAAGTCGTCGTATTGTGTATAAAAAGTAATGAAATAATAATGTCCTTTTCTGGACAAGGAAACACTGGAAACTAATTTTTACTAATATATGAGACTAACTTTGGCGAAGAAATGTAATTTAAATCATACAATAAACTGTACCAATATAATAGGTGTCCGAATACCTATTTACGGCAGTGTATGCTTCAAACAGATCAGATCGGGTCTATTTACCGGACTGTCTGTAACGTTCAGTCATCTTTGACACAGAGCAGTGCTCCAGTAACCAGCGAAGGTACTGAACTTCAGCAACCGAAGTTCTGTCCCTCCAGCAATCTGTGCAACTTC
>NW_017100671.1:128973-135137 GCF_001263275.1 Habropoda laboriosa | reverse complement strand
TATGTTTAGGCACGCCACAAGTTTTACGAGGTGGCATAAATAATGTGGTTAGTGCTTCGTGATGCAATGTTCGTGGTAGACGAATCCACCCTCTGCGACCCCTCGGGAGTCTCCAGTAATCGTCGTAATCGTCGCGTCGGGGGGTCGCGATGGCGTGACACCTGCCTATCGCATTCGTTCGGTCAAGATCTTGCCGATTCTTTTTCTGTGTATATTTTCTTTTTACTACTCGAGTTCGTGCGTTGCAAACAATACACGAGCAGACAGTTCGTTCGTAACGAGATGAAATACCACCAGGTCCTTTTTCTTTACTGCTATTCTCCAGTACGTGGAGAATCATTGGTGGATAGATTACATTAAAGTCGATCAACGATAGGGTTATTTGACATAACGTTTTTCTTATCTTCCGTTCGGAACTTTTATTACTTTACTAATGGCAGATGCAGAAGTTTGGAATTTGAAACTTGTAAGCAGCAGACTTTATTGCATTACAAGTACTATCGTGAATCACTGGTATACCTATTTACATGTTGTTAGATTTTCTGTAGAAACGGTTTATGGCACGATCGACCGGGAACGGTTATTTTTGAGTTGAGGATTTTCGTTAGGATTTTCGTTTATTGCTTGCACGGGTCTAGTTACATCCTGCGAGGGTCACTAGAATTGCTTTGCTAGATTTTTAGTAATTTGACTAACCATGAATTTCCGAACGGCACATCTGTATGTAACGGTCCGCTTGCCGATTTGTCACCCGGAGGAAATTCCAGATTTTTGGGACCTTCCGCCCACCCCTCGCGACCGTCTCCCACCCTTCTAAGGTGACAGCGCGCTAAGGGCGCACTGGAAGGGCGGTAAAGACGATATTAGACACGCTGATTGGCAAATGCAATCGTTAACCATTAACCAATCAGTGTGTCCCAACAAAAATCCCTCTCACGGACGTCCGAGACGCGACGTCGGAGAGTGAGAAGTCGAGTATCTTTCAACCACCACGAACAAGGAGAACCAAGGAGCAATCAGCTCACATCACGCGATACCATAGATCAGTTTTTGCAAGTCCCAATCATTTGGGTGGTCCTTCGAACCAGTATCTAGACGGCACAATATCGTGCAAACATCCACAAAGCTCGAAAGTTCATCGCCACAATCACGGGCATTAACACATGTAATACACCGAGTAATTTGAAAAAATATACAGGGTGAGTGTAGTAACTGGGTCGGACTGTAATTCTGGTCGTATTGAAGATAGAAAAAAAGTTGTAGAGGAAAATTTTGCATTGTTTAACAAGCTCTGTCATCGTGTAGTGCAATTTTTTAATGGAATCTTACGATTTTACAACTCTTTACAATTTTCTTCGTGATTCCCACAGATTGCAATATTTTCAAAAAAATTTTAGACACGTCATCTAGTATACTAATCCTAACTTCTCAAAAAAACTCAAGTCGTTAAGTCCAATTTAGAAAAAGTTATACTGTTCTAAAGAGTGTCCGAATATTAGTAAGAGTCACTGTATGTGTAAGAGTTGCATTGTCATTTGTAACAGAAGCTTCTTCTTAAACTATGTATTTCCAATAATATGTACGCGTATAGTTGGTGGGAGCGATAGAGTTGCGTGGTAAATTAACCCTTTGACTGCGAAAGGCGCGTACATACGCTCTTACGTGTACATTAATGTGCGCCAGAAGTATGCAAATATACCTGTACCCTGTGCGATTGGACGTATTGTTACATTGTGCACAACAACTGTTGAAATAACTGAATATCGCGAACTGCTTCGATTGTCGGGAGTAATCATTTCTCCCTGCATTTTTCATTTTCAGAAATCACAATGGACAGTTTTCCCTCAAAGCGTGCCGCAGTCAAGGGGCAAAAGCATTAAACAGCGACATCGATTGATGTAGCCACACCCAGGACCGTCCGTCACTTTTGAATTGATATCTAAAATTTTTACCTACAATCTTTCATTTAAGATACGAGTCGTTGAAATTTAACTTCAACGTATTAAAGTCTCCGTCATCTCTTGTTCGGTAGTAATTCCCGTATTGGTAAAAATTAATCTGCAGCTGTGAATGACCAAGACGCAGACCAATTTTTTAAGTATACTGCAATGGAAGAACGAATTCCGAGTTGACATCGAACGGCTCTGAGCGAGGCTCGAGCTCTTCATTTCCCTCGAATTGCTTGGCGCATAGATCACGTGTACTGTGACAGCTGACTGATTTTACAGCTTCACTGTATCGGTTCCACCGACTATACGTCCGAAGCTCCACCTCAACGTCTCTTCTGGCAAGGAAGTGGCAGTCTTCCGTTTTTCCCAAAATTCACGTGCGTGTCGCAGTGTGTTAAGGCGTGTCCTGTAACTGGATTTATGGTAACGGGTCAAGTGGTCGCCGTCGCAGGTTTTTTCCCAAAATTCACGTGCGTGTCGCAGTGTGTTAAGGCGTGTCCTGTAACTGGATTTATGGCAACGGGTCAAGTGGTCGCCGTCGCAGGTAAATATCGCTTTCTCAAAACACCACAAGTGTTTATTGCGTGCGACACTTAGTCTCTAGGACCAGACCCTGCCATAAATCCTGGAGTCTCCGAACGGAAAATAGAAAAGTGGCCCACGACTTTTGCCAACGTCGATGGGCCACTTGACTTTAACAAAGCCTAGAAAAGCGGAGATTCCACAGGATTCCCACGCATCCGTCCACCGAACACTTTCTCCCTAAGATAACGCGCTAAGGGCGAAATGGAGGGAGGTTGCGATGCACCGGAGTAAACTGATTGGTGATTTAGAAAAGGAGAAATCACCAATCAGGGTGTTTTTAGGAAAATAGGAGTCTTCGTCGAGGGAAACCGCAGAGACTCCAGCAGAAACACTTTGCAACTCGCGGGGAATCACTTGGCCACTCGGGAGAATCACTTGGCCACTCGCGAGAAACACTTGGCTACTCGCAAGTGAAACACCTCTCACTGCGCAGTAGAATTTATATCTTGAATTAGTTGTAGAAAATAGAACATAAAATAAAAACTTAGTGTTTCAATCAAGAAACTGGTCCTTCGAAGCCTTAGAACATTAGTCGGCACACACGTGCAAAAACCGGCAAAGCTTGAACGATCGAAAGATCAACCGCAAGCCCTAACGCAGTGGTTCCTGCTTTCTCTAACAGTTCAGCGGGTCATTGTTTATGGTAACGGTGTATTCGAGGGGCGTTTGTATGATCGTCAGCCCCTCACGCGTAATAAAGTAATTTTTGTTCCTTTTTTTTTAAAGATTTTAACTTACAGCAATTGTGAAAATATCTAGGACTAAATCATAGGACTAACGGTAAACCATAAATCGTGTTACGCTACACACTATTTAGTATTGTTGTTTATTTTTTTATTTATATATTTAAGTGTCAATGTATCAGGTCATCCCACAAGTTCGTGCCGAAAGCGAAAAATAATTCATTGAAAATTCAAGGAAATACTACAGCGATGACATAATGGTCTTACAAAAAAATAAAATAGAAGAGAGTTGTGGAATGAGAAGGCTCCCGTTTTTTTGTTTTTCCTAAGTCAAATTTAGGGCTCGTTGGAAATATTGTCAGTAGTGATTGAGCGAGTGCAAATTGACATGTGTGGTTGTGTGAAAGATGCAAGTAAACAAACAGATCAGATCCGTGAACATGAATGAAACGTACAAGAATTGTATTGAGACCTGTTGTCAAATATTTTAATAAACATTTTCCTAGTTCTCCTGTAAACACTCCTATATATAAAAATTTGTAATAATAGAAACATTGTAAGGACTTAAACGTAATGTTTAAACATTATATTAATTTTATGCAATGTAATTTATACTTACACGTGACCTACATATTATAAATTCAGAGAATTAACAATAGTTACACGCACTAATCTAACCATATCCAACCATATTTCTATAATGCATTAGGCTAAATTTCGTCTAAATAACGACGTTTTCAGAAAATTACAATTCATATGTGAATAAAAATATAAATGGAACTGTTTATTCTCTCTGTTGATTGTTAGAATTTAAGACTAAGAAAGAAATTCGTCCGAATTTATATTCTGTTTGCTTGAAACCTTTGAAATAATATTTTCTTAACCCTTTGCACTCGAAGATCCTTTTACCATAGCCTATTACCATCTAAAATTGATATTTATTTGAAACTAACGTGCGAGTAAAACATACCATATTCCTCTTTTATTTATTTTAATTATTTACCAAATAGTAAAAAATAATGTCGCTTCTCAGTCGCCACTCGAGTGCAAAGGGTTAAAATTGCGACCAGAATGCTAAAAAGAATAACACGATTAAATAAATATTTTGTTGTATAAAGAAAATTAATGTAATATATAACAACGTTAACAGTAAAAACATCGAGGAAATGTACAACTCCATTGTACTTTCAATTCACACCGTCGGTTTCAAATGAAATAGACGCATAAGTGAGTTTTTTAATCGAATCTGTGATTATTTGCGTCCGCTGTGCCATTCCAGTGAATGGAGCGAATTGGTTCATTCCCAGAGCTGTATTTACGTGCACGCCATGTAGCGCGGGTGATGAAAAGTGTGCAACCATGCAAAAAGTGCGACGATAAACGCAGTATGAAGCGTGGCGAAAAAGATTACCGATGACTGCTGTTTCGGTGATGAATCGGTGCGCATGTTTTGCAGCCCATACTTTAATATTCTCACAGAGAGACACCTACAATCAATTATAACGCGATAGCCTTTGCTTTGGCGTTGAAGAAAATGTTGCACCGAAATACGTGGACTTTAATTTTCTCGACACGATATAAAATCTTACGGGGCCGCGGACGTTATATATTAATTGTTTAAAAAATCTGAAATGCGAACTTACTTGTAACACATTTGACATGTTACAATTTGCCCTGTGATTAATAGATTTCTAGAGCAATATCAAGGAATAGAATTAAAAAATGATTCTGTTACTTGACAGTTTCGTCGAGTATGATAACTTTTTATTAGTGTTAGTTGTATTCTTTTTGTAAAACCTTTGATTTTCAGAAATGGAATTACAGAAAATACATTTTTATAATTTCACTGGTAAGAATTTTGTTGTTCGTTACGATCCCACTGCCCACTGCCTTATATTTATTATTAACATTATTATTAGATATTATTATCATCATAACCAAACACCTTTATAATTATAAACCAAAACGCCAAGCAACCGCCACGGGTAGGAAGGGAGCAAAGTTGGGAAAAACCCATGACGCTCGACTCCAGGCCCTTTTCCCGACCATTGATTGGTCGGAAGCAAGGTGCCAAAACTAGTAGAAAACCGACGTACCTGCACAAAACGACAGACAGTGTAAAACCATACACCTAGAACGACACCCGTTCGAACTAAACATTAAGTAAAGCAACATCCAACACATTTCTGGAATTTTACGCCTTTAACCAACCCGAAACGAAGGCGATCTCAACCGTTACGGCCCGTTCCGTAACATTGTTACTATATTTTTTTAAATATTACATGTTGTAAAATTATTGGAACTGTCTGCAAAAGAAAGTAGAAAATGTTGAAGAAAATATAAACCGGTTGTAATATAGCTTTTAAGATATGCAAAAATGAACGAAGTACTTAACTTTAGTATTGGAGTTTTTATATGTTTTATACGAAATAACACTTGAACACGTGCAATAAAATGTGTTAAGGTGGAAATATAATGTTTAATTTGAAATTATAAGTAGCTTGATAAAAATGATTTTTTATGCAATTTCATAATTGTGCGTGATATTTTCGAAACTTAACAAAAGTAGGTAAAGAAGCCTTCCTTTAGACGGACACAGGATAACTCTAGATATTATCAATCAAGAGACAACTCTGTATTATGGCATGCTCATGCAATAGAAAAGAAAACATTTTATATAATTTCAATCTAATATTAAAATTATACTGTACAAGTTTAATAAATCATTACCATATTAAGCTGTAATAATGAAATAAAATGTGTTTTACTTTTTATACCCATCTCTTGTGAATTGAGTTAATTTTACCCAAATTTACCGATTCGTGTCACTTCCCGAACTGCGTACAAGGGCTAATTGTATAAAGATATAGTAATACAGGTGTGTAAATACTTCTCTGACTCACTGTAGATAGTTATTCTCTCATTGATACGGTACACGAAAATCCAA
>NW_017100671.1:77387-128960 GCF_001263275.1 Habropoda laboriosa | reverse complement strand
AAAACCCATGAAGCGACGCTCGACTCCAGGCCCTTTTCCTGACCATTGATTGGTCGGAAGCAAGGTGCCAAAACTAGTATAAAACCGATGTACTCGCACAAGGTCGACAGATAGTCTAAGTGAGGCTTCAGCAGGTTTTTTGCAACTTTTCCTGCATGACTTCGACTTCATTTTTAATTACCAAATTTCTTTTTTATCATACCTAATGTCTCCAAAGTCTTTTAGAGTATAGGGCGGATTTACGCCAGGTGACTCTACACCAAATTCAAGCAAAAATCTACACAGGCGCTGCCTGTTCAAAAAAAAAAAGAAAAAATGTCGACATATAGTGTAAAACCATACACCTAGAACGACACCCGTTCGAACTAAACATTAAGTAAAGCAACATCCAACACATTTCTGGAATTTTACGCCTTTAACCAACCCGAAACGAAGGCGATCTCAACCGTTACGGCCCGTTCCATAACATTGTTACTATATTTTTTTAAATATTACATGTTGTAAAATTATTGGAACTGTCTGCAAAAGAAAGTAGAAAATGTTGAAGAAAATATAATCCGGTTGTAATATAGCTTTTAAGATATGCAAAAATGAACGAAGTACTTAACTTTAGTATTGGAGTTTTTATATGTTTTATACGAAATAACACTTGAACACGTGCAATAAAATGTGTTAAGGTGGAAATATAATGTTTAATTTGAAATTATAAGTAGCTTGATAAAAATGATTTTTTATGCAATTTCATAATTGTGCGTGATATTTTCGAAACTTAACAAAAGTAGGTAAAGAAGCCTTCCTTTAGACGGACACAGGATAACTCTAGATATTATCAATCAAGAGACAACTCTGTATTATGGCATGCTCATGCAATAGAAAAGAAAACATTTTATATAATTTCAATCTAATATTAAAATTATACTGTACAAGTTTAATAAATCATTACCATATTAAGCTGTAATAATGAAATAAAATGTGTTTTACTTTTTATACCCATCTCTTGTGAATTGAGTTAATTTTACCCAAATTTACCGATTCGTGTCACTTCCCGAACTGCGTACAAGGGCTAATTGTATAAAGATATAGTAATACAGGTGTGTAAATACTTCTCTGACTCACTGTAGATAGTTATTCTCTCATTGATACGGTACACGAAAATCCAATCAATTTCACCTTCAAACTGTTCTCTACATTCTCAGCTTCACTTTCGCTTCGTTTACATCGACCCGAAAATCCGGGATACGGTTGTCGACGAAAACTGGCTCGCGACAAATGATACCGATAATCGAGAACCCTGACACCTGCGCTTGGAAAACGCACAGCCAATCGTCCATAATTCCCCGAGTGTCGGTCGTGTTAAATTCATAGCAATTCCAGCTCGGTTTTCTCCTCGACGTTTTTTTTTCCACACTTGACAAAGGTCCGTGAACGCGTGGCCCCGATTCGGTTGCGCGCGATCAATTGTCAGATTCACTGGGACTAAGATGCACAAAAAAGAAAGTAGAACGTTACGCTATTTGTCACATAGGAAACGGTTTATAAAAAAGCGGCAGAAAAGTGGAGAAGATAAGAACGAGAGACAGGAGGGGGGAGGGGAAGGAAATAAGTAAAACGCAACGCGAAGACCTTGTGAGAAGCATTTTGCTGTTTTTCCATCCACCAGCGCAATAACGAAATACCATTGTTCTTTCCCTGTTTCGAGTCCTTAAGAAGGAAAAAGTTGCGCGTTTACGCTTCGATTCAATCCTCTCCCCATCCGCCCATCCCATTTCCACGACCCGTGCAGCCTCTGAAGTTATCCATCCTGACGCAGAAATTAAATTGAACTCTTTGATAGAAAGTACGAATGAAGAGAGGGTGGCCGATGGAGAAACAGAGACAGGTACTTCTTACACACCGGGAATTTCTCGGATACAGATTAGACTTTGTTTCAAAGCTTCGGTTCGCAGCCCTTCAACCGTTTCAAAGCGAGCATTTCGATTTCTAATAGATTCCTCCGACTGTTCCTGACGACCCAACTTATTGCTTCTGCTTCAAAAATGCCGGAGTCAAAGGAGTACCAAACTTCTTCGATTACATTTACGGCATAATACTATTTATGAACTATAATTAATGAACTGGGCAAAACACAGACAGAAACTCTAAAGTGAATACAAGCAGTAACCTACATAAAACCATTATAAAACCCATCTGGACATATGGAATTCAAATATGGGGCGTGGCTGCCAAATACCGTATTAAGAAAATAGAAAATTTACAGATTAGACTAAGAGATACACCAAATGCACCGTGGTACGTAAAAAACGACGACATAAGAAAAACACTAAAAATTCCAATTGTGAAGGAGGAAATTAGAAGCTACTGCAAATCATAGGATAAAAAACTACACTACACAATCAACTAGCTAAAAATTGTTACTCAGGACTACCCAGAAGGCTCAGAAGGAAACATCCTTCCGATCTGTCAATACCTAATACACCACTCACACTTAAATACATATTGGTTACAACACTAACTACTACTCCAGCGATTATCGATAAATCTGTGGAAATCTGCACGTTATGTTATGCTAATTACTCTAAAATAAACGTAAGTAATTGTCAGCATACAATTAGGAACTTAATTAATAAAGGAACTTAAAAAATGAAGATACTGTTTGATGAACGGTTGTTTAATGTGTGTGTATAGACTATTATATAGAAACATATGTAACGCGCAAAAAAGTATGTATTATAGTAATATTTTACTGTTTATTGCAATTCCTTGCAAGTTAATTCGATGTGCACTATCAGTAATTTAGTACTTTATTTGTTAGTACTGCGTTTAATTGATTTTGTATGCTATAGTGTTCTTATTGGAAGTGTGACGACATGGAAAATTGAACGAAGAGAAAGACACTAAAAATGGTCAAAAATTTGAGGGGATTATTTTGTAAAGCCGCGGAAGCAGCAATGTTAATATTTCAGTGTATCTTCAAACTTCGAAGAAATATAAATATTCTATGCAAGAAAATAATAAATTCACAGAGCTGACGGCACGAAACAATGTGCTCGTACTATCACATGCTAAAATAACGATCATCGACTTTTTGTAATCATTTGATTTAAATCTGTTTCTTGTGCTGGTAAAAAAATTAATGTAAGCTAATGTAACATAAAGATGAATTAAAAATTTACATTTTATTGCATTATAGTTTTGTGATCAACTTTTTTCAACTGAGAGATATACGCCATTATGCCGAGTCCGCACTGGCTAGAACTGTTCGCGAACAGTTCGCAAGCAGCTCGCAGACTGTTCGCGAACAGAAGTTGCATTGCGTCCAACACTGGAGCTCGCTAATGAGTTCACTACTCACGGAAATGTTTATATTGTCAGCGAACATGGTTTGTGAACTGCTTGCGAACACCAGTGTGGACTCGGCAGTTTTGGAAACGTAACTTTATTTAACGAAGCAGTCACTACTTGTTTCTCATTTCCAACGTTCTATAAGTTTATACATTCGGTTAGTACAAGAATATTGAATTTCACTTGCAAGAAATGAATTAACCCTCGTATGACGAATGCATAAATGATAAAGTCAGGCGGCTAAAATTTCGCTTGGTACAGGAAATACACCTATTTTACGTATCAAATGTAAATAAACAAGAAAAATATAAAAAATATATAGTTGAAAGTATACGGATTTATACACAATTCCTTCTTGAAACCCGTGTACGATAGAAATTTTGCTATTTTCCATTCATCTCCCGCGTCCGTCTAAAACCATTCGCCTTCCGAGGGTTAACTGCTGTTTTGATCTCGACAACGTTTTCAAAGGGGTTATTTGCAAGAAAGTTTGACACAGACGGAACTAAGCGATAGTCATAAGAAGACAGGTCTGGGCTATAAAGGATGTGGTAAATCTTCATTTTTTGACAAGTCAAAGAAGCAACGCGAGTCCGTGCTGCAACAGAAGGACACTCTTCCTGTTAACAAATTCTAGCTGAATTTTTACGATTTTTGAATGGACTTCAGCGACCAACTAAATAGATGAAACCTTTAATAACCATTCCTTGTTACATTATCTTTTCTATCTAATCGTAACGAATGAAATATCGTTTCCCTTCGGTTGAAGTGAACACATTTTTGCTTTCGAATGATATATCGTAAGTATATTACTTTATTCATCGAAGTACGCATTGTTTCATTCGCTGCATTGGTGCTATCGAGTTACAATGCTTTTAATACCATTTCTGCAAAATGCCGGATTTCAGGATTTTATGAAATCAGAGAACGCACTTTTTGTTTTCTCTTCATGTTGAAATGTTTTATTCATTAAAAAGCTACCTAGGGAACGGAAAAGCATGGTACTTAATAAGAGAGAAATCTGGCGAATATGGAGAATGAGGTGAAATTTCGTATTTTAATTCGTATGGCTTTTTTCACGTGACTCGTGAAATAGGTGGCAGAGCATTATCGCGAAAAAGAATGAGATGATTGTTCGTTTTCGAATTTAGCAATTCTCTTTATTTAAAAAGAAAAACTAATATATGTAGCACTAGCCACAACCACCATATTGTCACCATCATTTTCTTGGAATGTAATGTCGGTTTTGGGAAAGATTTTGGTGGTTTATTTGCATCTAACCATTGAGCAAACGTTCGTTGATTATTATAAGGAATTCATTTTTCATCACATGTTATCAGTCGATTGAGAAATTTCTCTGACTTTCGTTCATTCACGAGGGACCCACTTTTGGATCTTCTTCACTTCATTTTATCTTTAAATTGTCACGACACATTGGATGATTCCATTGCAACGCAGGCGGTACCTATACCTGTCAAGTGTCGTCTCTTAATCTTTTGCATTGGAAGATCTTTTTGCTATAGGGAAGCAGCAAATCTTGCTATACATCGTTCAAAATGAGAGTAACCTCGTTTCGCGCATGGGACGTGCCTAAGGCAGGGCTAGAACCATTAGAACGTCCAAACCCCCACTTAACCGCCTACGTTTTTCTCTGTCTTACCCTCTGTCTATGCGCAGAACGGACGAGAATCGGTCCGAGAGCGAGGTTACTCTTATTTTGAACGATGTATACCCTGCATCGCAACTTCCCCTCAAGCGGCGGCAGTGTAGGACCGAAGAGTAGTGAGGATAGAGGGTACGCCTATTTTCCACTCATTTGGTGGGGCGATAACGCCAAAAATCTCATCTTTGCTTTGCCGATCTGTACTATACATTTATACAATGCCCCACCAGAGGATCGTTGCCCAAGAAGACGTGGCTTACTGTCCGAATATCACTATGCTCGAGCTTGGACATCGCCCTACGGGCAACTTGCTGAGCGGCTCTGCCCTAGACATGAACGTGTTAACTATGTCGAGTTTGACTCGACATCGCATTTCGAATCCAACTCGATGGGAATTGTTGCCTATTCGTAATTAATGTTAGTAAAAATATGCAATGATAAATTATAAATTAGAGACAGTAATAAACCAATTTTTGATACATTAGTTTTGCAGTTACTATAAATCTATCAATAAAAGAAAATACAGGATACCGTCTGAAAGTGACCAAATAACTCGGACCATAAAGGATTTTCTTTCAAACAACAGTGTGGATCGATGCTCGATAGAATTTCTTAATAAAATCTGTTTAAAGACCACGAAGCACGGATAATTGGTACATATGTATTACAATCTAATATTTCATTTGCGATTTAATATTGGGAGTTTCATACATAATTTCGGTTTTTGCTAAAAATATTGAAAATAGTGATCTCGATTACTAAATTCAACTAATTCGTTTCTAAATAAGTTGGTATCGAAATACAATTGCATTCACTAAATTAGGCACTCTTTCTCGAAAATTAAATTGCAAGCATTATCAGAGGTTTTTACGTGCTAAACTTATTTTGTTAGCGCGACACGTTTATGGAATTAAGAGGACAACTGCTGTAACACTACCAATTTCTTAATTTGCCTTGGCCGCGATTGACTTTTTGCGTGGCGTGGTGGACCAAGTTGCACGACCATGAATCACTAACGTCCATGTAAACGCTGCACGATTATTGGTCACGTAACTAACCGCGATTAAAATTCCTCGATGGAAAGTATTGAAATGAGACATATGATTATGCAGGGTGAACCGCCTATCGTAATCACCTTACATTATTCTGTTGTTAGTGGACCGATCGAAATTGTGTAGTGCCGCATAATATGGTTCACAGAGATCTTACATTATTCTGTTGTTAGTGGACCGATCGAAATTGTGTAGTGCCGCATAATATGGTTCAAAGACGCTTTTAAGATGATTATAGTACATTTTTTTCGATGATTTCAAATAATCATCCTTAAAGAAAATCTTTTTTCCGGTAAAAGACAAAATTCTAATTATATTATTTATCGATCAATTCTTCACTCAGGTATCAAGTGCGTTAACCCCTTAACGCTCACATTTCTCTCAACTTGATATGCCAAAAAATGATCAATTTTACCTTTTTTCATTATTTCCTAGGCGTACAGAAATAAGTTTCCCATTTACGACATACACTTTTGCAATAGAATAGAAAGTATAGCACAATATAAAAAGTGAAAGAAAGTAATTTAGCAAAATTGCACTTTTTGGAGGATTAGTTGTACACGTGTAAGGCAAGGGCATTGCACACTGAGCGAGGGTATTTTCTACAAGTTCAAAACGACGCACTGAGCATGATTCTAAAAGCAAACATTCAATTTGGTTTGTTATGCCTGTGATTAATTAATGTCGTTCAAGCTGAGTAAACTTCGCACGTGGTGTGCGGACTACTCGAAGAACCAGTTTCTTGGTGAAACCTACAATACTAGGTACGTAGAAAAAGTTATAGAGTGTCATTTAAAGAAATGAAGATGACCCCGAATTTTGATGGAAAAAGTAGTATTTTCGCAATTTTTACTCTTGTAATTTCCCGACGATCGAGCACTGCTAATTTTTTATTTCAAGTATTCTTTCCTCACTGCCAGAAGTGAGTGGAAAATCATGGCGATCGTTACGCCGAACAACCTGTGTATTTCGTCTAAAACTCTCACCTTTTCACCTTACAAAAGATAGGCGTATAAGCAATTGCCATATTTGTTTACTTAAATAACACGATTTCATAACTTCCACAATTTTCAAACATTGTCCAGTACAAAATGCAAATAAATATTTTATACTGAAATTAGAATTCTAACAACTACATTTGGATGAGACGGTAATAAAGGAACCATTAAACGTGAGAGCAAAGGTTCTCCTGTCTTGATATATCTTATCCTCATAATTTCCAAGTAATTGGCTATAAAAGGCAGGGAAATGGAGGAAATTCTTGAATTATGCACAAGATTTTGTTATGGAAACGACTTAAACGTATAAACTTAGAATCGATGGGAAATGTGTGTATATAGATTGTTATCGATTTATTACGCCTGTGTGATCATCGGTGATTAACGAAACGTAAGAAAAATATTTTCCTTAACTTTGTTAAGTTACGACTTGCAACTATAATTTTTAAAATTCTGCCCTGAAAGCCTTCTGCAAATTTGCATTTCCACGTAGTATTTTAGTAGTATTATAATAATATCCATATACATATAAAGGACCCTTAATCCCCTGCAATCAACTTGAATAATTTTTAGCTCCAAGTACCTGTGTCTGGGAATAATATATCTTCTTTATTGCCTGATTAATACTGATAGCGAATGTTACCTTCTATAATGATATTTTTCTTATGTGAACTTGGTACAACGGTTTCTAATATACCTTCTATTTTAGTAAATTAGTAGCGTGCTGCCACACGAATTACCTTTTTCCCTATTTTTAAAAACCAGCTCCGCAACTCATTTGCGATTTAGAACTTAACAGATCTACTTTTTCTCTGCTCGTGAAGTGTACACTATCACTAGATAAACAAGTAAAGGCATTTTTTTGCTGTAATTACCAACTAATCAAGGGTGCAAATAACGCTTAAACTAAAGAACACAGTGCTACAAAGTGGGCATATTCTGAGATGAAGCATATACCTCGATAAAGGAGCGTAAGTACACATATATAAAAAGAAGTAAAACATTCAACTTACTCTGTATAATTCACGTCGTTTCTTTTTAGTCACAGTTCGCATTCGTCTCGAACGCCTTCCTCTATTGCATTCTCGTGACTCCACTTGATTCTTTGCACACGTATTCCACCTGCTCGATTACCAGATCTCTGATACGCAGAGGTCCGTTCATTGAGACAGTCACCTGATCATGTCGCAAATCTCTCACAACACGCGCAAACAGGCGCTTACCATTAGGCAAAATATAAAGGTATAAAGGTATTTGTCATTACTGCATGAAATGAATAAATCCGCTGGCTTCGACTTTAATAATAATAATACTTTTATTTGGGCGCTATCTTCTATCGATACTTTGGTGGCAGGGGAGAACGTACCCGATAGCTCTTTCCTAAATCTCAAACTACAATAGTGCTAATGAACACAATTTGAAAAATTGTGGTTTTTCACATTCTTGATCTTCATTCGTATGCCTAGGGCCCAAAAAGCTCTAGACGCGGCTCAGCGCGCAAATGTACCAACAGCGAACACCGCCACGTTCTATGCCATCCGAGAACAACTAGCCAGCTCATTACAGACGAAAATCATCATAAAGCAGTCATACTGTTCCCCGGTTGCTAACGAGTAAGTAATTACAACGGATCAGCAGTCGTCGTTTCATTGTATCGGTGTCGCAGCGCGAAGGAAATCTGAGCAGTTGTTGCAACTTCCGTGAGTGGCGTTCATAGTGGAATCGTCGAAAGAGAGAGAGAGCAAGCACAATTATGGTAGGTGAGAGTGACAAATAACGGATAGGAGAGAAAGACAATCCCTCCTGGCGATAGGGGAAAAGAGACTCTGCGTATAGATGACACGAGTAAGAGAGTGAAATAGAGAGGAGTTGAGGCTAGATACGATCCCGGTGTGGAGTTTGAGGCTTGTTTGAACAGGCTCCAGCTTCCAAAGAGGGTGGACGGGGCTATCGGGAGTTGCTATGACGATCACGCCCCATCGAATTACGCGAAAATTGCTCTACGTACCCTCGACCCCCTCTTGTACTTTCATACCCCTGCCTCCCGTCATCAGAACTTCGGTAATTCCGAACTCCTGCGTTACGAATGCGACGATAAACGCTCCCATCTAGCTGTATTTTCTCGTAGTTAATGTACAAAATTATGAAGGGAAGATTGCCGAGCTTGTCATGTGACCGACAGTATATGTATGGTAAAGTTGATATTCGTGGTCCTCCTTGCGAATTTTCTACTGCACTCTGTAAGAAGCCTTTTTATTTTGATTTTAGTATTAAAGTCGTATACGAATTACACCAAGTATATCGATTTATTATTAAGCTTGATTTAATAACCGATAAATTGAACACGTCGTTGTACAGGACGTTCATCGTGATAGATGTCACAATTTTTTAGGCACTTCCGATAATTTTCTTCACCGTTGCATTTAAAGTATCGTTTAATTCTCAGCAGATACTGTTTTAGATTAAAGGGCAACCTGAAGTTTCTGTCCATTTAAAGAAAAAAAGCTGTTATTGTGTTTCATAATTATCATTTTTAATTTTCTTAGGAAATAATGTTATTTTTCGGCAAATTGCGAAAAGTAGAAGCAAATTTGAAATTGCTTCAACATCTCTCGAGTCTGTCATATATTTTTCCCAAGAATCGGCAGCGTTTGTCCTGTTAGGGACATACTTATGTACACTACCGGCGAAAAATTTGGGATCACCTGCCAATTTACATCAATATTGAATCCGCTACTAATTCTTTATCGATTTGAAATTGATGTTGCGGAGATCAATAACAGTTTACCTCATTTCAATTGATTCCAATGATAACAAATTGCTAACTTTTCTTTTAAGAATTTTGGTGCAACTTGCAGTGCATAGTGATTCCAAACAAATATTTATATAAGTATTAATTTTCAATATTATGAAATACCTCTTAAATCTAGTAAACAACGAATTTTATTTTATGATTAACATAAAGCTGCGTTAAAACGTCCCCTAAGCAAACTGAACGCTATATGAAACCCCCGTCGATGTTTCTCCTTGTAATCCTTTTACGAGATTCTTTCCTTCAGCCTCAAGGTCCGCTCACTTTGTAGCACCGAAGGGAGACAATGTTTTCTCATTAAAGGACAACCCATCGTTAACCTGAGGAACCTGTATCGCCAAAATGATACAGCTTATACGCTGCAGGCGTCAATTAACTGGATTTACCTATAATAAAATTAATCTCCTGTTACTTCAACCAACCAATCGGACAGAAGGTCAACGTTATTCTTCTGGTTCGCTGTATCGTCGTTCCTTCTGGCTCTTCGGTTTTTGCGTTTAGGGGTTCATAGAAGCTTGCCAGAGTTTACGAAATGAGACGAAAAATGGGGTTCTGTAGAGTTTAGGGGAGCATTACAAAGTGTATATACTTTTATATACATAGAGGTGGAGGAAATTGCAAGGTCAACTTCATTTCTTTTAAACGGAACTCTGAACTTTGTTATATGCAATATACGAGGGTGGATTGAAAAGTTCGCGGCCTAAGTGGGAAGAACTGCTTGCAATTTTTACGGTGTAATCTGTGATCATTTGTGCACCGACGTACGAAGTTTCGTGGCTCTGTCAGCTTTTGTTCTCTTTTACAGCTGGTGAAGTAGGGGTGTTTACAGCGTCGGAGAAGAGACGAACAGAAGCGAAGAATGGTCCACTACCTGGTGACAAAGGACATCACCGCGAGGACCTTGAATGATCTTCACAAGGACTTGGAATAATTTTTGCAAGCTCCTTGAATGATCTTCGAAGCGAGGTCCTTCATCTTCAGGTATTGGATCGCTGTTCGTTTTCTAATTTTGTCCATCTCTACTCCTTCTACTGCAAATACCTCTACTTCACTAGCTCTAAAAGGGAGAAAAATGACGACAGAGACGCGAAACTGCATACATTAATACACAATTAATTACATATTATTCGGTAAAAATTACAAGCACTTAGGTGCAATCCTTCATACTTAGGCCGCGAACTTTCCAATCCACCCTAGTACTAGAGTTTTCTTGAGACGAGTACAAAGATGTGCAATATGATGTGTACATAGGTCGACCACGCAAACGGTCTGAAAGAAGTTAGGGTGGGCAAGTGGAAGATGGAGGAAAATTTGTGATGCTTCGCTGATAGTCAGCCAATCTCGATAGCCTATCGTAGTTACTGTCCTATGAACAATGATAGGCGATGATCGAGACTCGCGTGAGCTTTCAATGCAAAATGAGTACAGAAAACGAATTTTACCATTCCTGAATAACAAACAAATTTTCAGCTTTCACGCTTTTAAATTTGCAAAAGTATCAATACATGTGAGGTTTCCTTTACAGTATCAGTTTTTCGTATGCTAGTCATTTGGAAATTAACGTCCTAAGTGGTGTTAAATGTTTCTCTCGGGCGCCGACACAGGTAACAGGACAAGAGGGCCAGGTAATCTTTAAAATTTTCTGTACTTTTATAGGAGCGCGACATTACCGACGGCTAGTTAAAAACCACTTTTCTATCTACACCAGAACTTCTCATTAAGCCTTATGCGGGAATATACAGCTGGAGAGGCCTAACAACTGACGATCCTTTAGAATTTTTTGTTAGCAAATTTTTTTTCATTAATTTAATATTACCTTTGGCTATAATCGTTACAGTGATTTATGCATATCTATTTAGGTATGTGTTCCCCCTTAAGGTATTTGCTTCACACTGTTCAAAGAATTGATTCTAGTACTACTGCATTTTTCGAATATTCATAGTCCCGAAAACACCTCTCTCGGAAGGTTCATTGAAATTCACAAAAAGTACCAGTTACAGCGGCTCGAAAAACACAAGGTTAGAATCACTGTACAGACAGGACAAGTTTTAGTCATGTTCTTCTCAAAATGATATTTTTCAAATTAGCTTAAATAATTTAAAAAAAAGCTAACAAACCGATTAGTTGTAAGATTGTCCTCTAAAACTTAAAGTTCCATTGTGAATTGCCCACTAATGTTCACTAAAAGTACGACATAAGTATGCAGCTGGAAAACTAAACCTTAAAAATACCTAAATATTAATTCCAAAATACTAATTCTTCTCTCATTATTAACACACTTTCCTCCTTTGTGTGTATTATTAAATAATTTATCACGCTCGTGTCATATTTTTCTCATACTTGCAAATTTATTGCAACTACGTGTAACAATAAACGCGAAAACTTAAAGCTGCAAGTGCGAACAATCCAAACGAAATTGACGAAAAACAGCGTTAAAAAAAGTTCTGCTCCGGTTCGGCGTCCGTTAAGGGACATTCACTGCGATGCTCGCGCGAGTTTCATTTTTTCAGCGCGGTTTCCTTTCGTGCATATTATCGTCTTCCAGCCTGGTGAACGCTTCATCACGCAGCGAGCGCAATCGGCTTGACAGTTTTCCAAGGGACACCGAGCATCCGGGCAGGACAATGCCGGAGGGTGAAAGTTTTCAGCAGTTCGCGCAGACACGCGGATTCGAAATGTTCCAGCGGACTGTCTGTAAGCTTGACACTTTATTGCTATCGGGAACCGAATCTGCTGTTTCCTCTGTTTACCAGACACTCGATAGTTTCACGTCTGCCCTGGGGATAGTCGATGATTCCATCGGGACACGAATGATATTTTTAGCAACGAATGGGACTGAAAAGAGGGGAAATAGAGGTTAACTTTTTTGGGGTACTAGAACGAATTTCAAGTTCTATTTTGTTACATTTTTCTATCAACACTCCGTTACTAACACGTTGTTACAATCGACAGTACTGTTTAAGTATTGTATGCTTTCCAAAATAGTCCATAGAATACGGACCAATTGTAATAAAACTACGAATGCATGGTGCAAAGAGCTAACGACAATTCAAAATCAAACGTGAAGATTGGAGTTCATATGGCAGAACGAGGCTAATAATAACTAGGATTAAAGAGCACATAAACGAAATAAAAAATTCTCACCTGATTCTGTTTTTTATCATTTTTCTGTTCGTTCCTAATGATGGCAGATAAAACATCGAAAGAAAATCGAGTAGATTTAAGGCAACTGTTGAAAAGTAAAACGGAGAGCAAACAAATGAGTTGCGAATGATGGATTAAGAAGAGAGCTGAGCAAAAGTTTTTGTCAGGTGTTTCGAATAATCGTGCCATACGATTAAACGAAGAGATTAAGTTGGAATTTAGAGTCGAGAGGCAAAACTAACGAGTACGAATAATGACACAGGGTACACAAAAGAAAAGAGAAAAAAAAGGCACAAAGGGGATACGGACAAACGCGGCCAAACGCTTAGACAAAGTGCAGGCAGACAGAGGCAAGCAGAGCGTTCGCGTATAAATGCTTCCATCTTCTGCGAAGTCGAGCATATTGCGTTAACGCCGAGGGTGCAAACAACCCTTCTTGTCTCTCTCAGTTGCTCCGCACCGTGTTCTCGCTTTCTTTCGAGCATTTTGTCACGCTTGCATAACTTGAAAGATCTTGTAGAGTACAGTCAAGCTAATAATTAATTTCGCTAGAACCGCTCGTTAAATCGTACAGCGTGTGCTCTATCACCGTCAAGCGTGTTTTTTTTTTTTTCGGTTTCTGCAATTAGTAACACTTGTCCTTTTAATGGAGTCGTAGGCTATAATACGCGTGTTACACTGTCAAATGTAGGTCTTCATCTTTAGAATGAAAAGAAGTCTTTGTACGAGTATCACGATGCAACGGGTACATTTTAATATAATTATTAATTACAGTTCAGTTATGCTTCCCTTTGTCGTCAATATTTTTAACGATATGAAAGTTTGTAACTTTCACGACCATAAGTAACTCGCTGCAAGTAAACTATAAATGTAATTATTTTTCATAATACTGCAGAAAATCAAAATTCCAATTTTCCAGGAGTATCTGTATACAAAACTTAAAGATGGATTAACATTTTGCGTGAGGAATAAATAAAAAAGTACGATTTTTTAATATATTATTTAAACAAAAGGATTGTTTGAAAACTAATTAATATAGGTGAATTCGTCATTAAAAAACACACAATCTCTGTATTTAAACTATTTCTCTATCTCTAATAGTTTCCGAGATATTGGACCACATAGATTTTGACACCCCAACTTTGAGTGGTTTTCACCCCTCGGTATGAACGATGGCCGATAAAACGAGTATGTGTGAAATAGTTTTCCGAAAACTACCTCATTCATCTAGCTGCATCATCAAAACCGGTTTGTCACACTTGAACCGAAGTATTATTTCAGTAGACAATTAAATCAGTAATCTTTGATACTGCGCAAGGTCGATGATATATGTTTTGAAATACATCGTCTGAAAAATTATTAGGTTTATCAGTTTCTACCATTTGTAACCACTTGATGGCCGAGATTAATGATTTTCTCAATTGACTGCGTCACGCAGTGAAAGCTCTTTTCTGCTTTTAACCTGTTCACATGAAATACACCGGCGAGCAGGACCACTGAAGGGTTGAGTTTCAAGTACGTTACAGAAGGGTAGTTAATGATTAATTCATCGTGTCGTTAGAAATGGTATTAAGCTGGCTGCACCTACATACACGAATGTTGTCTAATTTGGATAAATCGATAGAGAGAAGAGGGATAGAGAAAAAAAGACAAGATAAGTCTATATACGTGGTCTTAACCCCTTAACATATGACAACGTCTCAGACTCGTGGCAGAGATTCTGGCGAGGATGTGAGAAAAATAGTTATATTAGTAAGAAAAATTAATTGTAATTCTAATTTTCGTTTGAATTTGTAAGACTGAGGATTGCTAAATGTAACTAATTCGTGACAGATTAGTTTTTGTTACCTGGTACAGTACGAAAACAGAAAATGGCTGACGCTTAGATGCACAGTCAGAAAAGAAATCATAGGTTAAGGGGTTAACAGGTAGGAAGAAACCATGTTACCTCTCTCTTGCTGCAACCTGTTTCTACGCAATGCTGTGAATTATTGCCAAATGTTCAGCTAACATTGGTATATATGCGATTGGGGAAACCTGAAGGAAAACTATGAAATACGGACATTAGTGCTCGGGCTATAACGAGAGATATAAATTATAAGCGAGTTGCACCTTGGGTTCTCCTAGCCACGCTTAATTATAAAACCGATAAATTCATCCTGTGGGACGCGGGACAGACATTTGGAATCCCGGACGCCTGATGAACGAGCTCTTGATCCACACCTTCTACCTTCCGTAGGTATTCAAGGAAGTTACCACGACCTGTTTATAGCTTTCTGTTCATTAAGCCTTTGCATAGAGACGTTCAGAAAACTATTAGGCAATTTATAAAAGTTTCAGGTGTGATAGTCTTGTGCAACAATGTTCACGAAGGATTTATGAAATATGATAACGAAAATAATACTGAAATCAGAGTTCGGTAGACTAGAAATAGCAACTTGTATCTTTAAAAAAAGGATATAAATTAGTAGGACTCTAAATAGTGTCGTCAATTGTCGAAGAGGGATGAACGAGTGTGTGTGCATGTTTGTGAGGGTTCGTGGCAAAATATGTTTGTAACAGTGCGCAAAAGAGACAGAGTAAACATCGAATGGTGTAATAAAAGGCGAAGAAAATGCATGTGGGGCGAAGTTCAGAGAGAATATATATTTAAAATATATTTATTGTTATTGAGAATCACTGCTTTTCCAGATATTCTTTTAATTTCCGGCAATAATGAATGACCTGAACTTAATTATCGGTAAGATTATTTGGTAACCAAAGGAGTAGACATTTCCCGAGTTACTATGGTAGAATTCGAAGCACACAAATCTCGAAAAAGAGCAAAAATTTCTAAAACACATTCCTAAATATCAAATTAAAGTGCTTTGACATTTAAGGAAGAACCACATTATGAGTTAGAATCGGTTGAACAAGAGTAGCATAAAAATTGCAATAGTTATCGTAAGAAAATGAACAGTAAAACTTTAAATTTGTCTTTTCGGAACTACGCTTCTTAAATTGGCGTCTCTAATAATGTAAAAACTGTCCAATGGATTTTAATCAAATCTGACACAAATGTTCTCAATGGCATTGTCTATCGTACGACGTATGACTGTCATTTTTTCAAATTAGTTTTCAAGAAGTCCATTTTTCTTCAAAATTTGTTGCCACAATTTTTCCAATTTCGAATATAGAAATAAGGAAATTGTTGAGCTGCTGTCAAAGACGAAATCATCGACTTCACCAAACCACGCGCGACGCAAACGACGCCATTTTTCCATTGCAGATGAAAGCAAACTGAAAATTGCTCTTTAATATTCACGAAATGTTCAATTCCCTGGTAAAAACTTCATTTCAATAGAACGTATAGATTTATTTCTGTCTGATCATGGTAACGTAACTCTTTAAATTACCAGCTTCCCTTTACATTCAACTCTCTACACTCTCTGCTTCCGTAGCTGCTCCCACCTCGATGGAGTTACATCGTTCGATATCTCGAACCAAGGCGACTGTATAATTAGATTCTTGCCTCGCGGTGCCATATGCACGTAATTACATTTAGAACGCGTGAACATATGAATATCGATTGAGGCGTCTTGCGTTGCTTGTTTATCAGCGCTTCCAGTCGTCCTGATCACAGAACGTATCCCTTGTTACGCGTTGCTATTCCATTGTTATTGGTCTACGTGTTCTCTACTTACACTCCGCATTTCACGACGCGAAATTTTCGAACTATTAGGTATTTTCCTGTTTACGTATATTTCGCAAATTTATTTCCGATTTCCTGGCCACACGGTGGTTTACGTTAAGGAGGATTACCGCTTATTTTATCTCCGATCCTCTTTAGCGTTCTGCATATACACTTGTTTTCTTTTATTGTTTCATCCGGTGAAAGGGGAACAGGATTGCTTTTCTGAACGCGCGTAACAATAATAGGGAATGGGATTGATTGTGGAAACAACGAACAAAGGAATGATAACGGAGATAGGTAACGGAGTGATTAAAATAACAAGTTCCGAGTAGATACGAAGACATTTTGCTTCATGCAACTGTATTTCGCAATCAACAATAAATTAGGAAACATGAGACAGTAATATGAAGTCATACCTTTCAGAAATAAATTTGGCGAAAGTAATTTGCAGACTTTATTTAAATCAAGTTTGCCGTTAAAAAATACAAAATTCTTCAATTCGCACCATTTTTCTATCTTTACTGAATTTTGAGATATTAAACTAAATATGTTTACTACCTTCAACTTTGAGGGTGATTTTCACCCCTTCAATGTGGATGATTGCTGATAAAGAAAGACATGTCAACGTGAACAATACATCGGTACTCCCGATAGACCAGCACGTCCTAAAAAGCGAGGTCTTAGGACATCTCTCACACCTGAACACCACATGACCTAAGATCATAAACAGACACACCCCAAACACACCGAAAAAACCAATCACCACACACTTCCACCACCTACGACAGCTTCACACCACCAATCACAACACACGCGTGGTTTATAAAATAACGAACACCACACGACACGACACACGATTTTCCGATCAGTAAGCTTAGGCATTTCGCGCTCTGTTCACGTTCCTTCACAAATACATAGTTTTAACAGCAAACTGTTGTGCGTTAATAGTCTATCTTCCGAGCACTACCCGAGTCCCCTATCCTGAATAGATTTCTTAAATGGTCTGATTCAAAAAGAGGGACAATTATCGGTTTCGCGACAAGCACATTGCGATTCGTAACATCGGCGATTATCACTTCGGGATGTTCTCTTAGAAGAAAATAGAAGAAAAACTATAAGGATTCGTTTAAAACATGCAATGTGACTTTGATCTCGTTGTAGAGAAAATACTTTCGAAATGTTTGCCGTTGTTTTATGTCGTTATTTTTTGTTAACAGTCTTTTCATAATAATGCGAACTTGCGTCATCGCACGAATATAAGATATCTATAGAAATTTCAACTTGATGAACAATTTATCAGAATACGCCACAATCTTGATTAATCAACCTCGTAGCCGTGCGTAGTACACAACCAGCGCCGTCTGAATTGCTCCATAGACCATCCGACAATTTCTCGAAAAACTGATTTGATAACTGTTCAATTCACCGTTAACATGCGCGTACTCTCTCGGTGCGTAAGCAGGGAAAGTCTCTTGACCTGGGTTTAGTGCACCCCTTGCTGGCCTAAGGACTCGAAGAAAACAGCTAGTCAGTCTAGTAACGTCGTCCAACTACAATCCCACGCATAGGACCGCCACAGTAGTTTACCATTCCACTGGTTTTTTCACAATTAACCAAAACTTTCAACAATAACTATTAAAATCTCTGTGTGAAGCAATTGCTTCTGGTTAGCATTTTACGAAGCTTGATTACTTCTTACTCATGCTTGCAGAAGTTTGATTGCTTTTGACCGAAGAAGTCCTCGAAAGCTTCTGGAGCATGTGTAGGGGTGCAAATCTGAAGCGTTATATTAACAGGGTATTTTTTGTTTGTTGCGTACGAATCTACCATCGATCTATCGATGCAATCAATTACCGTTCAGTAATTAATCAAAGCTGTGGTAGCCTCGACACATTGGGAAATAGGAATAAATCTCAACAATCCCTGAAACTAAACTCCTGCTGCCGGGTTTTATTAATGAGAAGCGGGCTGTGAAACATTCGACTTTTAGTCTTCAATCACGAAAGGCGAAAAGAAAGACGATGCCTCGTTAATCACCAGTGACAAAGGATACGAAGGTAATATTACGTCAGTATGGAGAAACACGTCAGTGTTGGAAGGTGGGTGCTCAATTTGCTCTGGCTGTAGAACGGACAGATGTCCCTAATTCTTAGTTTGATAAACGACCGTCTGATCCGGAAGTTTCCGGCATGGCAGCCGCTGATGGTGTTTCTTCAAGAAGCCGCACCCTAGCACACGCATCACTGTTTCGTTGACGGTTTAAGGACGCCGTGGCAGGATGCTGGAATCGGGACAACCGTGTAATTACGCTCACAACTGCAACTCTGACACCAGACACAACGACGCACGGCGCGTCCAATCGAATACGCCAACACGCCAACCACAATTGGCATAACACGTCCTGTCCCACGATTCCCTGTTCCTGTTATAATTCAATCTTGTCGACAGTTCTCAAATGTACCGCAGTTGCTGATGCCTGTGGTGTAACTGGCGTATTGTCGATCGAACGGTAGTGAAAAACTTGTTCGGGTTAATGTTGCCGAAAGGGGCATTCGCTTAAAAATGTGTAAAAAATTGGCAACCTTGAGGACTCTTTTGTTACGAATTAAAAAGTCTACATACCTGCTGTTTTCGTATATTTATAGATAAAACTGTCAACGTGTGGCCCGTATTAAAAATTCTATTTACACGGTTGACGCGATCGTGTCCATTTTAACCATTCAAAATAAAAGAAACAAATTCTATTTAAAGTAATAAACTTGCCTTTATCATCCGTATCTCAACCATTCGATAGTAGCCAAAACCAAGACTGTCCATTGAAAGCAGAATTTCATTTCTGACCAAATCTTGTTACTTTACTTCGTTATCGATGATATTTTCATAAGTTTGTAAGGAACGGTGAAGAAATGTGTACAGATGTATGCAAAATTTCAAATTAGAAATTGTGTCTATCAGTTTGAAAACATTATGGATGTGCAATGACTTCGAACCTCTATAACTTTAGCACTTTTCCTAAATTTCTACAAAGTTAGAAATCATTTATTTGGTCCCACTAAAAGTGACTAATCAGGTTTACAAAAGTCCCTTCCTTTCACCAATAAATATTGTTTGCTATTTTTTTACTTCAAAGGAGTTCGACTGTTTTCTGACACATATTATTAATCCTCGAACAGCAGATGGGGCGACAGTCGCACGCACAGCGAACGCCGGGTCAAATCTGACCCCAAACTAAAATCTTTTTCGTATGCAAGAAAAATGCCATTTTTTTAAATTTTACTAGGCATTATATTGTTTAAAATTATACAAATATACTATGGAATCTCTGTTTTAAATATCGGTTGAAACAAGAGACATCTAAAGGGTGGGTCAACGGTGACCCAGCGTCCGCCGTCCGAAGGTTAAAGCAATAGGAGATTGATCGAAACTAATTGATTTTAAAGTGTCAAAATACCCAGAAAACTAAAATTGAACTTCTACACTACTTAGTACCAATCTAGTAGCACATGATGTAACAAAACGAAACTTATAGAAGCACGTGTAACCTAATAAAAATTGGGACTAAACGATGGTACTCGTATGTAGAACAGAAATGATCTATTAGGTCATCCCATAATTTCGTGTCGAAAGCGAAAAGTATTGTATTTTAATGAAAATCCAAGAGAATTCTATAGCGACGACATAATGGTCTTACCGAAGAAGAAAAATAGGTAAAGGTTGTGGATTTAGAAGGCGCTTACATTTTTATTTTTATCAAATTTAAGGGTTCGTTGGAAATATTGATCTAAATTATAAAATTCTACAGGAACTTACAGGATGATCTAATACAAATAACACTGTATAATGGTTTACCGTTAACGCTATTAAGAGAATGTTCAAACATACTTGAATAACTATAGAACATTTCGAAGTAAGGATACCGTCATATGAAGATCAGACAAGGAGCAATCTCTTAAGCAGGAATAAGTAGAAAGTGTAGAATAAGTTTTAAAATTAGGAGTAAGTAAAGTAAATTTTAAAACTGAGTTCTAGGAGAACAAGTTTAAAGTAGCATAAAAGGTCTTTAGACTTTAAAGTGAAAAATTATTACACGGTTTAAAGAAGTGTATAGTAATTTCTACGATTACCCAAGTTTTACTACAGCAATAAACATGCGATTGCTTAAGTATTACTCTTATAATTTCAAACATCATTTTCCTGAGAAAGAATGCTTAAGGAGGTCTTCTAGTGTGACGGCCGTTTTTTAGGCCATCTTTGCTAATTTATTACAGAAGTACGATAACAGTTATTAACATGAGCTTTATTTCTATGTATTTACTTGTCCTTGAAGAATCATCACAAATTTTTTTTGTTGAAAAATAATTAAATATGGCTGCTGTGGAACACGTCAAACAGGAGCATGAAAAAAAAAAGTAGGTCCACGGTTGCCATGATTTGAGCTGTTCTACTTATCAGAAATAAAAAAGTCCAATTGTTTCTTATTTAGTATGCATGTCGCTATAGTTGGCAGTAGAATAAACGAAAAATATTGAAAATTCAAAGAATGGCGGCACTTTGAATACGAAGTATCGATTTTTTCGACTTTTTTTCGTCTTTCAGAGGCTCTAAAAATCAGGAAAATACATATTTTGACATAATTCTACTACCGACCATAGCCGCACATGTTCTGAAGACATGTGCAAAATTTGAGTTCGATTGGTTCAGTACTTTTTGCCAGATCGTGGCAACCATTTCAGGAAACACGGTTCCCTTTAAAGTTTTCAGTGCAATTTAGATTCTCCCTTGATGTGTCACACTAAACGAGCTATAACTTCGTTATTTTATTGAATACACTATAAAACTTCAGGAGTACATTCTTAAAGAGTTGTACTTTCGATATATGCAAAAAAATAAAAATCGACTTTTTGAAACCGTCACAGTAGAAGACCCCCTTAAGTATCTTAAAGAGTTGTACTTTCGATATATGCAAAAAAATAAAAATCGATTTTTTGAAACCGTCACAGTAGAAGACCCCCTTAAGTGGAAAAATGTATTTTACACATTTAACGTACATTCGTTTCATATTTAAGAAAATTTTATGAATCGTTATCCAAGTGATACTACGCTGATTAAAAATAATATTACACACTATTTAATGTCTCTCTTGTACATTATTTTTATTCTACATATTATTGCATATAATTCACCTCATTTTACTCACACTTACTTGCACCTTATCTAACAGAATTAAATACAACGAGTGCACAATGAATTTGATCAATTACTTTCAAACATTATGGTAATTACTAGAATACGAAATTGGTTGTTCTTCCCACTAACATTAAGTTCACAAAGAGTTAACGAAGTTTCTCCCTGTAAATCGCACAAAAAAGCTTCCATTAATTAAAGAGGAATTTGGTAACACGAATTTCGTCCACGTTCATTATTTTGTGGTGACCAAAATTTCCTGTGCTTTGTTCCAACGATTCAGATAATCTGCATTTGGATAAAACAATGCGCTACACAGAAAGATAAAGAGAGCAAAAATCAAAATTGCTGTTAGCAATAAAGTTTACAAGCAGATGGTTGGCTTGCTGAGATAGTTGGTTATTTTGTTGCACACAGAAATTTAACCGCTGTGATATCGCTCTACATAGAATGCAGAGTGTTACAACGTAAAAATATAATCACAAATTTGAAATTCTGCAATTTTTCACCTCTAGCCTGTCCCTTCATTTTCTTTTCCGGTTTATTGCTGTTTCAATCATTTCGAAAAAAAACAAGTTTAGGGTATTGCAAATGTTAAAGAAAACAAATTTCAACATTACTTCTCAATATTGTATTGTATTTTTTCGAAATGTCTTTTTTAATTCCCTTGGGTGGTATTTGTTTGAAGAATTAATAATCAAATACAGATGTAAGTAGCAAAAAGTATTGAAAAATACATTTTGTCATGAGAAAATCTCTGAATACATAATATTAATTATTATAAATTAGAACATCTTTTACGTCTGTACAAAAAGTATTGCATGATTTAAATCACATTTCTTCGACAAAGTTAGGACAATATATCAATAAAAATATTTATATTCGTTATTTTAATTATTTATTTAAATACACGTTATACTTATATTCGTTAAAATATTTCTTACTTTATAAAAGATTGGTCATGAATTTCAACGAAAGAAAGGGTGCAACGCAACGTCTGAAATCTCCAGATGATATATAAAGTTTGAATAGAGACAATATTTTTGAACAAATAACGATATTGCTAAAAACCTTATAAACAAATAAGGCACCAAACACCACACACTTCTTTTACGATTATACTGAATAATTTTCTTTACGATCTTAATTAACTTCGTTATGACTCTTTAACTTTGCTTCATATTCCCGCTTTATAGTCATATTATACCTAATAAACGAATCAGTTTCACCAACATTGACCACAACTTGTTCTAACTTCGCAACTTTCGTAGATGTTTATACACCTCGTAAAGGAAAAGATTTTCTTTATACAGTTATGGATAACGCTCGTTCACTTTCCAGCATCGAATCTATCCCCGAAATTACAAAACGCTCTTTAGAAACGCTTCGAGGCGAAGAGGCTCCTTTTCTTTAAACACCGAAGAGGGTGTGTGCCGGCTTTTCTCGGAGTTTGCAAACTATGAGTGAACCTATCGTAACGACAAATTTCCTCATCTAACTTTCTACACCGAGATGAGATGATCGGTCAATGCCACCATCGCCAACGCTGCTATCTTCACTATAACTCCACTCATCCACTCACCTGTTCTCATCCCCCGCTTTTCTTCCTCCTCTGCTGTACCCTTAGGAAAATTAACGATGGAATCTGAGAGTTTTCTATAGGGAAGCTACACCATTAAATCCCTAGGGCAGAAAAAATTTGCAAAGAGGACGGAACGAAAGGCAATAACAATGGATTCTTCCTGGTATTCGATCTGTAAATAGACATTTCGTGTGTTCTCGCTACTTTTATCTGACAGTTCAAACAATGTTGCAAATTAAGTATACTACAGTACACCCATCCCTCCATTTACGCGGATTGACCGTTCCGCGTTGATTTTTGTTACGCGGATAAAAATCGCGTAAATAGAGTCTGCTTGTATGAAAAATGAAAACATGGTAAGAAAAACAGATATAAGTTATAAAAACATTTAAATCGCATAGGTTTCTGGAAGTGACGTGGTGCAAATGATTACTCGCAAAGTGGGTAACAAAAATATATTTATTCAACCAATAATACTTAAACTAATTTTAGATGTAAGGCGATACGACGCGCGTAGAAAGGAACTCTACGACCAAAAGCCTCGTGCCTTTTTCGGGGCTCCCTTAAGTAGACCCTTTTCCCTGAAAAAGTCGAGGCAATACTCTTGTCCTCGAGGGCCAAGAGTCGCCAGGCCTAAGTACGTGTAAAAAAAGTAAAAAAGTAAAAAAAATAATGATATTTCAGAAAACCAAATGTGAGGAAATCCGTCCCGAAGACGGTGAAGCGAGCACCTTGAAGCCAGGCCCAGCGCGCTCGGTGGGGGTGACTCCGCCCCTTTGGGCCTTTCCCTGGGCCTGTTCGCGTGGGGGAGGACAGGGATTGGCAGGACGACGCGTATGCACTATTCCCGAGACCTTCAACGTACACCTTTGCAAGCGACGTCCGATTAACGTAGACAGAGATTCTGAGTGAAATATATTGTTGCGGAAAACGTAGATACTTTTACTGAATTTTACGCCCACCTTAGTCGGAGTAATTTTCTGACATAAACTAAGTTTTATTCGATGTCAGAATCTGTAAAACTTAAATCGTAGGGCAAGAGGTTAAAAATAACCAAAAAAGGTCAGAGTTATGTAATTAGTACGTTCAAGTAAGAATTTGCGTCTCTCTGATATGTAATAAATGAAAGTTTATAGAAAACTGAACATATCTGACCGCGTAAATAGAGGGATGAGTGTATTAGTGTATCGTGTGATTTGTTTATTGGAAAATCTCTTTTTACTTTACCTGTGTACAGATAGCGTGTATCGGGTAACGTTGAAAACTCCGAAAATAATGTGGGGTTTTTGGTATGAAAGAGTGACTGTGGGGAGAGATGGAGAAATGGAGAGAGTTGGTGTGAATGGCATGGAAAGGAAGAAGGAATGAAAGACGATCGTGCGTGGCACGTTTGTTTATGTTTAAGCGATAACATGGGTTGCCAAGCCGATTGCGACGTCTCGTCCTTTTCCAGTGAAATGGAGCGAGTGTGTGGATGGGTGTGTTCGAGAAAAAAGAAGAAGAGTATGGAAGCGTGTGTGATTGACCAGCGAACCGTGAGCATCGAAAGAGCGAATTACATTTTCTTGTTACAAATAAAAAACAATAATAGTGAACCGGTGACACGTGGGGTGCTTTTAATTTATCGAATAAAAAGTAATCAACAAAATTCCGCAATAATAACTTTGGGAAATATTTTTTGTATCGTCACAACTGAAGCAGATATTTAGGTGGCTTCGTTTAGGCGAGACACCCTATAGCCCACGTCTTAAGAGAAATGGATAAAAGATTACGACAATATGAAATTTCTGAGGAAGTAATACTGAAAACAATAATTATTGAAGTTTGGAATAACATCGGAACAAATGTGACACGTAAATTGATTGAGAGCATGTTAAACGGTTCAAATGAAATTATAACGCATAAAAGTGGACCAATGAAATATTAAAAGCCTAGCATGTTTCATAAATAAAATAGGTACTTCGATAAAGCTTTATGTTCTATTATAAAACTGCTGTATTTTCGTGTAATAAATTGAGCACGCTTATAAAAACAAAGTTTAATATTCCAATTAATAATGCCTAACAGTGTCACGAATTTGCTTTCACTGAAATTCTTAGGCAACATGTAGCCTATATTGTCAAATTCTGAAGAATATATCATTGTCGATAGTCGCATTAATTAGTGCGTACAATAATCATCAACGAATCCTCAAAAGAATTTATGCGATCTTAACGACTGTCTAATTAAACTTCAAATTATAATAAGTATATTCTCAGTGGTTTCGCGGGTATCTTAATTATGAATTCACCAGGCTCGACAATTAAATGAAAGGAAAACGTTCGAGTGGTATTTATCAGAAGAATGGAGAAGAAAACAGAAAGGACGCGAAAAGAGAAAGACGAAGAAGAAGAAGAAGAAGAAGAAAGTGGGAATTAATCTTTAGGGAAGATTCCGGCCTATTTAACGAAGAATGGTAAACGTTTTGTAAACATCCACTTGGTTTTTCATTGGCGTCTCGACGGTAATGAGTCTTATGGAAGTGTATTCCCGTCACCATGGCATTTATTCACCATTACTCGCTTGTCCGTCAACGTTGTCACGCGGCTCAATTACAAACTCTTCGTGTGGAATCGATGTTTCGCGAGCTCCTCTTCTCCTCCAGCGGTTCTTATCCCCGCGGGAATTAACGAGCCTTCCGAAGAATCGGTTCGGAATTAAATTGCTCGCTGTTTCTCGCGTGGGGTGCACGCAATTCCGCAACTTCAAATTCAATACGTACACCAGCGCGAGAAAGGAGCCGGCGGAGGAGGGGCAGATTCAGCGGTGGGAAAATGGGGCTTTTGATGTGGCGAATGAAATTATTAAAACGTCAACGCCATGTACCTGGCGATCAAGCTATTAGTAACACAGCCACTGAAAAAATTGCGTGCAAGACCAAGTTTTTTGGGGAGAGAAGGGAAGTTGAAAAAAAGGAGAAAATGGCTTCAACTTGTTCTGCCGGACTAGCCACTCAGCCGTAATTTCCGTGTGAAATTTATTTTAATACTTCGCTTGCGATTTTCATCGTACCCACTTGAAATCTTTTTTTTCTCGTCCTGTTTAATTTTCGAGGAATATTCGAATTTTATTGTGGAATTTGATTCGTTGATTGCGTAGAGAATTTAACAGACTGCGGCTCATTTTTATATTCTTCTCGTATGTAGATAAAGGTTTTTGTAATTTTGAATAAAAATTGGTTATCTTTCCAATTTACTTCATTACGTTTTTGAAAGAATGACGTTTCTAGTTTTGCAAAAATTGATACGTCAAACACATTGTTAATTGTTAATATTATTAGGTTTCTAATAAAATTAATAGTAATATGTTCATCATAAGATTCTTAGACAAATGTAAGAACATGGAGTACGACGAAACTGTTTTATTTTTATGCTTATTTTATAACATACAAGAAATTTGGTTTTCAATTTTGAAAGGGAAGAGTAAATCTGAACAAAGAGTAAGTCTGAATAAAGATTACATTTAGGAATAGTCAGACATATATTCCTCTTTCTCTGTATTTCATGATGAAAATAGTAGGATGAATAGTGTTAGGACAACAGATTGTCCTAAGTGTATGATACGGTCGACTAATTTGCTATTTTTGAGATTCCAACATTTTATTTCCCTTGCATGTATTTAACTTTACAACCAGGAGAAACGCCTAACACTTAATGGGTTTTTAAGCGTTTGACCTCTCCTAAGCTTCTTCTGACAAAGGGCGAACGAACGCATACACTACAATAGACGACCAGGACGCAACGTACTTTCCGGGTTTTCCCTCGACCAATACATGGCCACTGATGTACAGTTACTCGCACTTTACGTACCAACGACATGACAAGGCGTGAACGCCAGGACTCAGATACCCTCCCTCAGGGGCCGCGGTCGACCTTCGGGTTGACTGCGGTACGGGATTTTACGACCCCGAGGTACCCGAGTACGCGGGCCCGAGGGAGGAGTCGTCCTCCCGCCGGGTCCCGCGGAGGTGGCGACCCACACGGGGAGGCCCCACCCCCTTATTTGGGGGCGGGGCATGCCCCAAGTACTTGTGTGAGTCGCCGGGGCCGCAGGCTCAGCCAGGTCGATGGCCATTGCACGCGGTCCGCGGTGGGGGAAAGGGGGTCCCTTCGACCGCCTCCGGGACGGCGCCCCTCCCTCCCCGAACATCTGAGGGAGGGGCCAAGCGTGGGGTGGGTCCGGTTACCTTCGTTACGAGATCCCGGGCACACCCCACAACGCCGAGGAAGGACCACCGTGGGGGTTTTAACCGGTAAGAGTCTGGCACTAATCCGTCTCCCTCCCCCGGAAGGCATCCATGAGGATTTCTCCCACGTATAAAAAAAAAGGACTCAGATACCCCTGAATTTTCTTATCCTTCCCATTCGACAGGACTAATTTCCCACGTTTTTTCCATATTCCTTAGGACACTCCTATTGACGGACGAACGTAAATAAACAGGACCGGGACACACGAGACAACAACACTATTCTGTACTATCATTCTGAACATTACTGTGAACGTAACAAACCAGCGACACTCTAAACTCTGAACATTTCACGAACTACTCGAATAGTACACATCATTCGTTGTTATAATAATGTAGGAACCGACGGAAAAATTTTGGTGGACCCAAACGGGATTCGAACCCGGGATCTGTCAGACAGTGAACATGTTAATAAGTAAATGTTGTTCAAATTATATCGTGTTTGATATCATTTTCATCAGAAAAATCTCACCGACATGTTAAAAAAAATTTCAGATGAAAAAAGTAAAATTAAAGAAATTATATTTTTCTATTATGAATTGTCGAGCCGCGAAATCTCGTAAAAGAAACCGAGTGGTGTAGCGTTACACGCTTGACTGACAGCGAGCGAGGATAACATAGGCGTAGGACCATCTATACTGACACTTGTAGAATCCAAACTGACTGACACTTGTAGAAAATTTACTGTATATGTACTTTATACTCAGTATTCGTTATTCTATCTGATTTAATACATCTGAATGACATCTAACATTAACCCTCATATATCTCCTACGCCTCCATCTGTAAGAAAACTATTTCCTGTGAGTTATATCTTTTTCACGACCGTACAACTTTTGTAAGTAATGTTTTCGCTTATTACTTGAACTAATACAAAATTGAGTGGCGACCAATCTCAGTCCAAATCCATTACGTGAAATAACAAAATTACTATAGGTATACGTCAAAATGACGTACCAGTCTTCAACTCTTTCTATCTATAGAGGAGATAGAGTGCAAACAAACCGGGAGAGTAAGTGGTTCCTTATTATTGTTGATCGCGTGGACAAATGCCGCGTAGCAGCCGTCGTTTCCCATTTGCCCTGAGATTGAGAATCGAACTGTCTACAAAACTCCCGATCAGCGATTGTATTATACATTCACCCTCCGGGACCGTCGCAGCCTACTGTATATCTTAACATAATAAGATCGCATTATACAGTATACACAAAATTTCCAGTTTGAACGCGATCCACGTTTGAGTCTTACGGTTTTGCCGAGCGAGCGTTTAAGTTTCGGAACTCTCCGCCCAAGTACATGAAAAGTTAAGTTACGACGGTATCACTGGTGGTAACGGCACGTGCATTACACTGTCGCCAAATCGAAAGTTTTTCCCGATTTGCGTAATTCTTCTCCACCGATTTCTGCCGACCAACTTGAAACATTGCTTCCGAGTACTTTGATATACCGTTTTAACTTTGTCCGGCAGGGTCCTGCAACTTTCGTTACTGCTTATTGATCTCGACATTAAGGGGTTACGCCACCTTAACCAGCTGAAAAGAGCGGTATATTCGTTCATCTTTCACGAGAAATTTATACGCACAGTTGAAGTGTACAGTTTACCAGAATCAAAGCATTTCATGAATTTTAGAAAGCAATTTTCGTTTTTACATATATCTGCTACATTCATTCGGGATGGAAAGAATGCGTCGTTTAAACATCGTTTAACGACCTATTACAAATTTCACCTTTTTGTTAATGATTTGTATCAACAATGTATAAACAAATCTTCTTTATTTAATTATCTCCAATCGACGATGTATCCATGGAAGAATTACGCGAAGTGAAAAGGGCTGAAATCCATCCTGATTTCTCGATCCCGACTCGTCAATTGCGAACATTGGGGTTCCAAAGTTTCTCAACTATGCCGTCGAAATTACATACAACGCGCCGCGTCTGTTCATCCGTCGTATCGGACGGTCGCGTCGGCCGGATGGTCGGGTTTCGAGCGATTATGCCGTATAATCCGCGGTGGGTGCGTTTGTCACGGTGCTAGGCGACGTGTAGGCCGTTGGTATCGGGTGTCCCCGTGGGTGATATTCCTTGTTATCCGAAACGCACGGCTGTTATCCCACAGGATTTAACACACGGAAGCGGTGCAGCGCGTGTTGAAGAGGAAGGCTATAGTCGGGGCCAAATGTATTGGCCAGTCACGTGATTTTCTCCCCCACCTCATTTCGGTTCCACTCTTACTGTTCAGCAGTCGTCTTATAGAATCTTTCCATGGTGTCTTTAATCCTTGTGTAGTTAACAGAGTATCCAAATATCCATTTCTATATTTTCCTTTAACCCTTTTTGGGGTTTTAGTGAAAGTATAGTAAAATCGCTCCGATTCCCCATTTTTTGAACATTTTCAAAGTAAAAATTTATGCAGACAATTTTAAATATTAAAGTTCGAAACATTTTGGTTACCCACACAAGGGTTACACTACGCTTGTATACAGAGTGGGGCGGAAATAGTAGTACAACCGCAAAGGGGCTGATTCTACGTGAAAAAGTAAGTCGAAACAAAAGAATGAAATATTTTCATACGAGGCTCCGTTTTCGAGCAAATCGAGTTTGAAAATTATACGTATGCAGCAACGGGGACGAAGCGACGGTTTCAACAGTACTTGTAATCAGGGGAGGACTAGTCATCGGGAGTTTGGGAAAATTCCCGGTGGGCTGGCAGTGATTTGAGACCGCTCTGTGTAGAATTTAATATTTGTACCAAAAACAATGTATAGAAAATTGGTCTTGAATTTTTTACTTACATTTACTTTAAATTAGAGTAAATTCTTTCTAACTGTCATAAATAGTGAGAAATGTTTTTCTTATTAATTAAATTTATTCGCTAGAAGAGGGTCGGTATGTCGATAATCTCCTGCTAAAAACTTAAGTCCCAGTCCGCCCCTGCTTGTAACACAATGAAAAATTTAAAAAATGAACAATCTGCAAAAACCTATTCACCTATGCACAGACAGAAACAATCGACAACGGAATGACGCGGTAACGAAGTCCTGCTCAAAATCAGTCGTTTGCGTATGTCACCAATTTTCAAAAGTGTTTTTTTCGAAAACAAAGCCCTGCATGAAAAAATTTCGACTAAATTTTTCACGTAGAATCACCCCTTTTCCGGTTGTACTACTATTTCCGCCCCGCCCTGTACTGCGACAAATACACAAACACCTACCCAAACGTCCGTAAACGAACTGCACGTGAATAGATTTAGGTGAGAGTAAGCAAGTAGCTGCACTTGAAAGGCATCCCGCGTTACGATGAATCACCCAATGACAAAAATTTCAATTTCTACAATTTTCATCCTATCTTCATGAAAATAGTATCAGTGAATTAGTGAGGTTCTCCCGATGAAAATGAGTTCAAACACGACATAAATCGGACTGAATTTAATAACAACCCGTTTTAAATCACCCTGAAAAATTGTCACACGTCTCACTTTCGCTAACCGGAATGTTTAAATTGATTGCTACAAAGCTGATCCGATTTATGTCGTGTCTCGAATAACGGCACGAAAGGAACTGAGATGTTTTCATTGCGTGAATCTTATCTACTGTTAGCATCAATTCTCAGAAACACTATCGTAAAGAATAAATTTTGTTCACAACAATCGACGTAAAGATGTTTTCAATTTTGTTTTCAAAGATGTTTTCTATTTACGTCTATCTAGAGAAAACCTATTGCCAAAAGAGCAGGTGAAAGAGGAGAACCTTGATAAGACACGAGACGGAGAAAGCATATTGCCGTCAGAAGTGAAACAAAGATCGCGTTAGAAAAACAGAAACGCGCATGCGCCGTCGATGTGGAGGGAGTGACGGGGGAGATGGCCTTGACTGGGCAAGACATTTGGCCCTTGCTATAGCAAAGAGAGAGGGCAGTAAGACGAGATGCAGAGGGGCTTGGCGACAGTGGAGAAGGGGTGTGATCGGTTTTTGGATTAACTACAGGGTGGACATTAATCACATCGCGGCACCGTGACCGGTCGTGATCTCCATGAATTTGCAATTAATTCGAAATTGCCATCATCTCGCTCGTGTCTGGAGGACGCGGCGCTCGCCGACAGTAGGCGGAAGGCTACGATTCGTGCGTATACACACACGCGCCGTGCATTATATCGTCCATGCCCACGTGCGGCCACATTTCCCTGAATACCTATCGCGTGACGTAATAAATTGTATGCGGTCTCAATTTAAGTAATTAACGGCCGGTCGCGTAAGCGAGCTCACTGTATGATAGCTAGTGATTAAAATGAAAAATGAACGCACGTCTGATAACGAGGATTTGAGTGGACTTTATGCGGTGTTTGTTGGAACAGCAGGAACCCTACCAGCTTCGGATAAGTTGATTTGACAAGTTGTTATTTTCGATCGAGAGAATCATAGCTCTATTCCCGACGCTTCTCCAACGATTTATGACGGAATATACGATGAATTGTAACAGCGAAGTTATTTTATCGTTGTTGCAGAATTTATTTACACTTGTGAACGGTGTGTGGGTTGGGACACGAACGGATTCAGCTTGTTTCGTTCATTTAATTAGTCGCCAAACGACATGGATCGCATTCGATTAAATCATTCGTAATATCGCTTTGAGCCTTACATTTTCCAATTAATGCGACCGTTTAATGAAGATAATAGTATTAGTGACGGGAACGTTGCCAGGGACAAAAATTGCTCGCAATACCGACTAACAGAATTTTGTAAATACGTTTGCGTTTTTAGTTTTTTAATTAATGTTTCGTAACGGTCAAATTCGTTTGAGTAAATGGAATATAAATAAAATACGTAAAACTGATACGTTTGAAGAATTGAAATTATAGGTATTACAGATTAATATCTTCTTAAAGTTGACGTATTTTAAGTTTTTGTATTTCATGAATCAACTTTGTGAAATGAAGTGAATCGTGAAAAGTTCAATTTGTTAAACAGCAAAATTGAACTGGAATTTCAAGAAAAACTCTACATCTGTGCTGAATCAAAATTTTTACATATATAGAGTGATTGGATTTTTTAAAAGCACTATATATATCTAAATTATTTGATCTCTTTTTCAAATGACCCAGTGTTTAATAAACTTCCAATTGTGAACACTGCGAGTTGTAATTCCACGACGTATTGTAATAATATTAATTATATGTTCCAAACGTTAGTTATGAATTGGACAATTTGATTTTTGACGTCATTAATTAGTAAATTTTAGTTTTAAAAATTAATACAAATCTATATGATTTGGTACAGTTAAAATTCTTCGACAAAATTATCGATTTCAGACTTCTCTCAGACTATACTTTGGACTTTAGAACTCTCAATGCCGTTCGGTTAAAGTATTTCAGCCGATCCATTAGAGAAAAAATGTACAAAAATAATGGGTCCATTTTCACAGCATATTCTCCCTTTGTAGTCGTTCCTTCTGAACCTGAACCGTGAAAGAGGGCGTACAAGTATTAGTTCTTAATTATACTAAATTACGAAAGTTTATTCGAAATGGCAAGTTAGAATATAACAATTGTCCACACTCTTATCTTCTTCAATCTCTGTTAGTTTTGTGTTTCAATTTAATAGCTAAATTGTTACATTTAACTCTTAGTCCAATGAACTCACACGCCTGGTTTTTTAACAAATATTTTGTACAGTACTTAAGAAATCGAAAATTCCTTTTATGAATTCTTCCATTGTGTTAACTGAATTATAGTCCTGTAAGGGGAAAGTGTTAAAGATTTTTCGGAAGCAAGGAAAGCATATTTAAATAATTTTATTTAAGTTCATCAGATAGCTATTTTTCCAGAAACATCCAGGTAAATACTTATTTACATATGTATACAAGATAAACCGCGTAACGTGATCACCTTAAATTATTCTTATTAATGAATCGATCAAAATTTTTTTTATATCGCAAATAATATGGTTCAAAAAGACTCGTAAGACAAGCATAGTATACTTTTTATCAGTTATTCCTTTTTCAAGTTTTCGAGGTCAATGTCTTTCTATGATAGATCTCCATTTATCTACAAACAACTGAAGGTGATCTTAAAAACTTCGAAAAAAAGAAACAATTGATAAAAAGTATAGTATAGCCATATTAAGGGACCTCTTTGAAGAAAAAAAAAAAAAATGGAATCAGTCCACTAATAACAAAATAATTTAAGGTGATCACGTCTTGTGGTTCACCCTGTATACATACACTACCGGCCAAAAGTTTGGAATCACCTACCAATTTTTATCAGTACTGAATCTGCTACTAATTTTTCATAGACTTGATATTGATATGATAAATAGCAATTTATCTCATATCGATTGATTTGAATGATATAAAATTCGTTAAAAAATTCTTAAAGGTGATGACTTTTTTCTGGGAATTTTTGTGTAACTTGCAATGCACAGTGATTCCAAACTTTTGGCCGGTAGTGTATGTCTATATAATTCATTTAATCGTAAATAAATAAATTTTCAAAAAGTTCTGAGTATTTTCGAAAATTTATCATAAAAACAAATTCATATATTCCAACAAACTCAGAATGTCCGTCTACATTACATAAACAGACTATCCGGATGAGGGTTAAATCATTTTGAATTTTTTCAGACCACCCAGTATGTTTTTCCTTATTTACTAGAGAAACAAGAAAGATTGATACAAATTTGCAATTATTGCATACTTTTCACATAACGTACGTCATATTTATCGTTATCATTAATGTAATATACGTATGTGAATTAGTGACCGCTTGTATCGAAAGCGAGCACCAGTGTGTCATCAACCGCATGAAATTACGATAAGACACGAGCGTCAGGTCGAATCGTTCCACAAAATGGGGTGTAGTCGATTTAGGCCGTAGTAATAACCTTTTTTCGCCAGAAGTGCAAACGCCCCATTGAGTTCCCACCAGTCCCGAGAGGTCGCCGGTATTACAAGTAATTGTCGCCCTACGACGGCCACACTGTTCGACTGTTCCTACGTTCATCCCTCCTATTCGACTGTTCCTACGTTCATCCCACCTAATCGATGCTGGAGCGAGATGGAAGATATGGATCGAAACGATAATAAGAAAAAGCCCGGATCACTGCTAAAGAACGACGAGAGTGTACAATTTAAAGACGAAATGAAAAAAGATAGCGGCGTGGACAAGGGTAGGAGACGAAAGACGAAGGAAAAAAGATATTTGAAATCTATGAAGAGAGTAATAGACAAATGGAAAGAGGGGAAAGAAAGAGAAGAACTCGTCATAATTCTAGAGTGAAACGACCCGACGCGTCGGTATATACGAGCAGCGGACCCCATTTCAAGTCCTGGCTCGGGGGAAAAAAGTAGCGACGAACTTTTACTTAACTTTTACTTGATTTGTGAATCATCCACTCTATAGTTCCGTCTGTGACGACCAATAACTTTCTTTTCCGTTCGCCTCGGCGAATCAGAAACAAAGAAAGAAAAGAACGTCGTAGACGGGAAGAAGTAGAGAAAATAAAGCAGGCTAGGCCGATTCGCTGCTTCAGAAATCTGAAGCTTAATCAAGGATTTCGTCGTTCGAAATCCACATTTCCTTCTTAGTAGTTCGTGTTAGATTTTTGTATAGACGTTTATTCACATGAACGATTGTACACTTTACATATTACTCTACTTATATCGAGGCGATGCACTGCTTTACGATACACGTGGCGGTACGCACCTAACCTCACTTGTCGTATATTTATGATCGTAAATATTTCGTACACGTCTAATTCATTTATTTTGCACATTTTGAATCGTACCTGGGTCCATAACCGTGTTAGACGTTTGTGTAGACGTTTATTCACATGGTCGATTGTACACTTTACATATTACTCTACTTATATCGAGGCGATGCACTGCTTTACGATACACGTCGCGGTACGCCGTTCTTCTAATTCTTACCGGACGCACTACGCACATCACGCCCCCTACGCAGCGCGCAATTCAAAACGTTTCAATGTGTGACAAATCCCTTCAGTTCGACTCTTAATCGTTCTACACGTATTTTCACTGTGACTTTTCTCTGGTTCTTTCATTCAGCAGAATACCGAGATTTGTTATGCTTTTCAGACGTCTACAATGTTTAGGGATATTTCGTCTCTTCAATTCTGTCAAATATATGGTAATTATTTCCTAAAGATATTCACCTCTTCTCATAATACAAAATTTTTATTTGCCAGATAGCACACAGACGTCTCGTGGACATCTTAACACTTTGCTGTCTTATGACATAAGACTCGACATAAGAATTTTTGCCTTCAGATATCATATAATGATAAATTATAAATGATAACAAACCATTTTTTTATTCATTAATATTATACTGAAACTTAGTATTTTCTAACTAATATTACGCTGAAATATTGAAATAAAGGGAAACTACATGTTACTGTCCGAGAGTGACCAAATGAGTGCGGACTAACTGGACTATTCGGACCGCAAAGGGTTAAAGACGTCGAGTAGAAGTCTAAAAATGTCCAAAAGACATCTGAACAACGTCCAGTGTTACAAATCAAGATGCTTTGAAACGTGGCGTTCGGAAGAACTATGCGTTGGCGTAATTTTTAAGAAATTGAGTGAAACCATACAAATTGTGCTTTAAACATTTCTAATATCATTAAAAACAAAGGAGATACTTAGATTTTCGCCTTATACTGGGAAACTTTTTATAATGATTGTGTTACTCGTTCAATATACGCATGTCTTTCTTGGCAAAAGTATTACGTAGATTTGTTAACAGTGAGCATTATATTAAATACAATTTAAAATTTTTAAAAACAAAGAAGCACACTATCGATATTTCAAGAATTAATTTTCATCCTGTGATTAGATTAATAATTTATATTAGGTACTTTTTCCTAACTATTAATTTATACCGTACAACAAATGGCAGGAATTTTATATTTACGTATTATAAATCGAAAAGAAACGAAGCTTATTAAAACAAATTTCCAACATGATATAAAAAAAGAACAGAGTACTGTACACAGTATTCTTTCGAGTTGGAATTAGCTGGATTACATACACTGATTTCGTTCTACTATAAACTAAATATTAACGACAGTGGATTATGTTTTTAACGGTGAAAGCACGACTAGAAAATCGGAGGATTAGTTTTACCGATGTCAGATAAGGATCGGCGAACCAAAGCTCGGCCACTAAATCGCGGCGCACTTGCATCGGGGTCGATTGTTCGCGAGATAAAAGAAACAAAGTGTCGTGAGTCAGAAGGAAGCGATCGAATTTTCGGGTCCAGATCGGATCAGATTAGACGATACCCAATCCTGGAGACGTGCCATTTGATCGTAGGACAGAGACAAATGCGGCTATGAGTCAGATCACCGAGCAAAGGGGAGAAATTTTCTCGAAATTCCTGATACAATCCTATCGCGAAGTTAAACAGAACAGAATTCGAGCAATCGTCTCCATAAACATAACGACGGAATTACGCGTGATTGAGATTGGCCAATTCTCTATGAACACAGCGTGACGTTCGGATAAGTTCCAACTATGTTAGAAAATCTTAATCGAATGAGTTTCGTTTCATCGAGCGAGCAATTTCCCGTTCCATCGTGCCGGGAAATTCCGATATCTCTCATGATTATTTCCCAGTGTTTCTCTTTTTGCCTTTTACTGTTCGGTCTAGTTACAGATCCGTAGAAGGGCACTTTCCACCTATTCTGATTTTCGCGAAACCACGGTGCTCTACTCTTACGGAATTTTTACCAAACAAAAAGAATGGGAGAAAAGTAAAATGTTCGAAATGTGAAATTTTCTTGTACAGTATGTTTAAAGTCAAGATAGAATCCTAAAAACTTTCATTTTAGCTAAATACACTGAAACGAATGAAATTATTAGACAAATTGGACGAAAGTTATAGTTTGCTAAGTAAGAAGATGAAAAACATGTTTGAAGACGATGTTACTGAATTGTTTGCAATTGTTCGTTGTTTCGAGTAATATTCATGTTAAAACTAAATAGGGAACAAGGGTAAACTAATTTTTTTCGAAAAGTATTGTTAAAAGGACATCGTTTAATTAAAATTTAATAAGAATTACAATTTCTACTATACCAACGTTCATAAGAAGATCATAAAGAGATAACAACAACGAGTATTTGAAATAATACATAAATACAAATGAAGATTTTCTTTGAAATAACATTACAGAAATATTCCGGTGCTACAATCTCTTAATATAGATCTTTCCTTCTAGGAGCACAAACACTTTCCTTAAGAAATCGTTTCCCGGATAATTCTGGCGGTTTAATCGTCTATTATAGAAATTGGCTCGTGGCGTTAATTCCGATTTTTCCTTATCTGGGTCCGTGGTATCAGCGAAAGAGGCACGAGAACTGTCTCGAGGCAAAGAAGATAAGGTAAAACGGCGTTTCTGTAGCCAGCAGAATGGTGAAATTTTGCGGTTAACGAACCTACGGAGAAATCCAAGAGATAACGAGACGAAGGGATGGAAAATGCTCCTACGGGATAAGGTGGCTTCGTCCTAGTACTTCCGCGGCAATAAGGCGGTACCGAAACGGTGCATACGTGTGCACAGGTTACCCGTTTCGTGAAATTCGAGGATCTAACGGAACCTTGCACATTATTGTCATTCCAATAAGGTGTCGTTAGACGCGAACAAGAAACGGTATTTTACCTGTTTACGATTATCAGGTAATATTATACAGGGTGGACCAATACGAACGACCACCTTGGATATCTCTGGAATTATGAAAATAAGAGAAAAATTTTTCGAATGAAAGCTGTATGCTGTGAAAAGGAGTGTATGGCCATAACGATTTTTTCACAGATGTAGTCGCTGAAGATATGTGAACATCTTCCCTGTTTTTCTTTACTTCTTTGCTAATTATCACCCTTTGAACTCCAAATTTCGTTTCAAATTTCCTTTCAATTTTATTTGAAATGCACTTCAAAAGACATCTGGTTGATAGGGACCAATTTAAATAATTTTTTTTACTAATTCTACTGAAAATAGCAGTGAGTTTTCCTTCACAATTAATCTGTTACTATTCTCTAGCTCTCTACTCGGCAGATAACTACATTTCTACTTTTATCTCGATGGTAAACTATCGAATAAATAGTTTAAAAAAAAATAGCGTCACCCAGTCAATCGAAAAGTAATTCAATCTTAACCTCCAGACGCTCGCCTATAAAACAGTATAGTGTTCAGAATAAAAGTAGCAGGCAAGTATCAGAAAAAAAGTGTCACCAACGAACAGATCCTTTCTCCCTCGTCTGATTACGTATTTTACAAAACATGCAGCTCCATGCGGCTAAAGAACATCGTATTCAATCATCATTAACAAAAACCATTTGCCTGTGCACTTGGTATTCGAGATACCGAACCAACAATTATGTCCGACAATAAAGTTGAACAGCCCCTCATCAGAAATTAATACGGAACTCACGGGGCAACCGAAGCGCGTAACGATAGGCACGTAGGCTCGATTTTCTTGACGTTTAGCGTTCCAGTTAGCCAAAAGGGAGGGCAAGAGCGACGGAAAAGAAGGGGAAGTTACTTAGGGGAAGTGCTGCTCGTTTCGAGGGTTACACGGGAGGCGCGTTCGTTCGGTTTCCGTGGTGACTGTAGGGAACGCAAAACCGAACCGCACGGTTTGTATCAACGGTCCTTCCCCCTCGAATACTGGCTGTTTGTATTTCATATTGATAGAGTATTGATACAGCCCTCCTATAACCCCTCCGCTCGACAAACTCACCCCGTCCACCCCCGTCTAACCTCTGTGAACGGTTATGACGAACCGTTACTACCCCGCTCCTGGTCCCGGAAATGTAAACGAGCAAGCCCGTGAGTTACCATTTCGGCTGGGTCACATGTTTACCCCGTTCCGCATTGTTGCACCTCGCTAATTGCCGGTGTAAGCTTTTTCCTCTGTTCCGCCGGGGCTACGTGCGGAACAAGCGACTCTAGTCGGCGTACTCCGAAAGGCAGGTATAAGCTGCATCCAGAACGGACGAATCTCTTTTGCAGAATAAACCGAGAGGAACGCGGATAATGCGGGGAGAAGAGGAAGGGGTGAGAGAAGAAAATACCACCCTTGTTACTCCTTCGGGAACGAAATATTAACTTTGAAATAGGTTAGTTTGGGAAGCATTTAAAATGTAGAGTGCTTTAAGATTATAGGATATTTCCTGTATCATTAGGTATACGTGTAAGCACATCTATAGTACGCATGTCCCTCGAATTACACGGTAGATACGTTCCACGCAAAATCGTGTGAAACGAGACAGAGCTCGCATATAAAAGGGAAGGATTCGAACTAAATTTTAAGCCGTGCAAATCGAATCAAAGAATATAAAGAAAATTCGTAGAGACGTTCATAATAACCGTGTAAAATGAGACAAGGATTTTATGGAAAAATGGAGATTGGTTCCACTGAATGCCAAGTCGCGAAGCTGATGCTCTAGTACATTCAAAACGTATTCAAAGACGCAAAATTTTTATGCTTTCAACTCATTTATTTATTTACAAGAAGGAAAAACACATAAACGTAAACAACTTTTCTTTAACAAATACAAAAATAATGTAAAAATAAAGACGTAAAAAAATAGAAACTGTCTTCAATCTTCGTCAGAACATTCGAAAGCTGGGGCTCGTTTTTTCGTTGCTTGTGGAAAAAATTAATTTCTCACGGTTAAATCCGTCGTTGAGTTACAACAAAATACATAAAAAAATGCATAATCGAAATAAAATACAAATTATTTTTTTTTCGAAATTTGAAAACCGTGTAATTCGAGGGACGGGTGTGTATATGTACAACTATTTCCACGGTATCGTTGAAATAAAGGAAACTATAGAAAATGACTTTAAAATAATAATTGTTTTTTGTTACGCAATAAATATTGTCTACACTTCGAAAAGTGTATAATAATTAGACTGGGCGATGACATCGATTTATAACTCCTTTGTGCTCTTTAGGCACGGAAAATTATTGTATAAGAAAACTTGACTTGTAATTACGCACTTCCACATCAATTTAATAAACCGGATTTTAAAGCAATACGGTAAAAAGAATAGATTTTTCCGCCGGGGTTAAAAATTTACCGTCTACCACACAAGTTAGGTATTAAAATCTGCCGCAGCGAAAGAGTTAATTACAATGCACCTTTAATTAGTAAAGTAAACGCTGATACATTTGAAACTTCCGACAAAATTTGACGGAATAGACACAGATATTCCCGTAAAAATAGAAACGATAGGTGGTTTTACAGGTGTAATTATTTGCCGACATACGTACCGGGTGTCCAGCAAGGCTCTGCCAGGAGAAATCGAGGTCTGCGATGCTTGCGGGTACAGGAACAACGAAGTTCATCGCGTATGTGTTAACCACTCCTTCCCTGACGTAGTATAGCTCAGCTTCGAGTCCTGGAAGCAGAACGGTAATGTATATCGATCGGTTGATCAATTATGAAAAGCCAGTACTGGCGACGAGAACGAGCGGCATCAAGTTTCCCTTCCATTCGTCTTCCTAAATCGACCGATCAAACTACGGCATGTGTAACCCTTCGCTTACACACCGAGGACATTGACCAGAATTCTGCAGCTCTGAAAAAAAGCTGTCAACTACATGATTTAAATTACACTTTTTATTTCCTTCATTTCTTCACGTATGGTAATGTAAAACACAACAAAACAACAACGAACAAGTAACTGTAGATATATTTTTTGAGCAAGATGCGTTGTTGACTAAATTTCGACGAAGTAGCACGAGAAATTGCGCATATCTGATTTATTTCGAAGAACTTGAAATGTTTCAAATTTTCGTAATTCTATAAGAACAAAGTTTAATCCCCATGCAGGTTTCTTAACAGAGGTATGACTGATTTCGGCTACATGTGTTGATAATTAGAATTAAATCGCAGAACAGAGTCATCTATGGAAAGTTCATGGTATACACTGGACGGTGTAAGAACTTTATCGTGTATGAGTTGAATAACTGAGGGTCCCAGTGGAAAATAGGCACATGCCACATATGAATTTTTTTCCCTTCTTTTTCTACCATTAATTCATTCCTGCGATGTAGCGTACGTTCCACCACCTCCTAATATATTAGCATTTAAAGTACGTTTCACCGAGCAGAATGATAATAAATTTTCTTCGCGCCGAGAAAAAACAAGTGTGTAGTGAAAAAGGGGCCCGTGCCACTCGGCTCCTTAGGGACACGTTAGGTATACCCAGTTGAATCCTTGATACTCTGCTAACAATCCACTTCTGCCGGAAACTTATTTAACGATTACTGCCGCTGCACTTGCCCCACGATAAGATCGTTCCTCGACACCGCGAAATAACCTTGGGTATTTTATGAATAGATTTTACGACGCGAATCCACTCGAAAACCTCTACTCTCTATTCCGTACTTTTATTCCTTCTCCGAGCGTCACGCGTCTTTCGGATCACGATCCCGGAATTCCTTCAGAGAGCTGGTTCCTGCGCGCATATCCCCTTTCGTTCACGGAAAATCTGGTAGACAAGCCAGGTACACGACGATCAGAATTTCCTCAGGCGATCGGTGCGTCATCCGTCTGGCTTCACGTATGACTACGCAATTCGATATCACGCTCGCGACAAGCCACCCCTCAATAGGTGTACGAGCGTCTCAATAGATGCACGTCGAATCGAACAGGAATTGCACTCTTAGTCACCGTTTTTTTAAAAAGTCCATGCGCTTGTTACCCATCTCGGGAAAGTACGCTTCTTTTAAATAGTTTTCACGATGCTCGATCTGAAAATTTCGAGGATTTTTATGAAACCAGATAACCCGTAACCGTTTTATTTCTGATTTTAGTGCTTCTACATAATAACTTTTATTTATTATTATTTTAAAGCTGAAGGAACACGTTATTGTGTTCCACAAAATTTTTTTGTTATTCGTGGAAAAATGAATGGAAAGTGTTGACTAAAATTCTTTCGTTTGGGTCCTCATTTGTGAACAAATGGAATTTGAAGTCGCGTTAGTTTATTGTACGATCAAGTAGAAAGTCAATATAACAGTAAATACGTGATAAATTTTTTCATCCAATATTCAAATAAATAAATTTCGAAAACGACGCAATATATTCACCGATTAATCGAACATAATTATCGTACTTTTTCCGTCCACATTGGTGTCACTCGTACATACTGACAAAATAGATTTTTTCAAACACGTTAATTTGTAGCTACGGCTGTAATTTCTGTTTGATTTAACATGGAATTACTCGTGTCAGTATAAATGCGCGCTCGAATACACGTTTACATGATTCCATCTATTTTGAAATTAACGTGTCACTTTTGCGGATAGGAAATGTTCAACATCTGAAATACGTACGTGCGTATCTCGACAGAAAAGGGCGAAAGGAGGAAGGAGGTGTAAAGCACATCGCGAATTGACTATCTTTTTCAGGAATCTGGAACGAGCGATATTTCTTGTTGAACAGTCGCATTATTGGATATACTTGCACACAGGCGTGAAAGTAATTTGAAGCAGTCCATGTATTATACATACACATGTTCAACTTATGATTTATGGACAAATATAATTTTTCTACTATTTACGCGACAATATTAAAAATTATTATTCAATAAATTTACCACTCTTAAATACCGCTTTTTAAACATTGCTTTCTATTTTTAAATAAGATCTAAATTTCTTGCAAGTACGCACGAATATTACAGTGTTTAAGTGTTAACACTTTGCACTGGAAGGTCTTTTTGCTATAGGCTTTTGCTATAATTGTTAAACTCTTATTCTAAATTCTAAGTCTGTTAAAGTCTCAAACACAAGACTTTGTAACACAGTTCATTAGAGGTTGGTTTTTTTCAACTATTTCACTTGAATAGTTTTATGAAGGCCCATAGACCTGCTGTCCTAGAAAATATCAACTTTAAGAGTACCTCCGTTAATTATTTACCAAGTGGTAAATAGTAATGTCGCTTCTCAGTCGCCTCTCGAGTGCAAAGTTAGTAGGAATTGAGAAAACTGTAATTTCAATGGAGAGTGGTTGCAAGTTTCGAAATATAACGACAGAAATATATGAATCTGAATGAAATCAATTATAAATAATTAAACAGGCATGTAGCTAGAACTCACAGAGGAAGGTCAATGAAATTCATAAAACACGATCAAATAATCGAGTTTCACGTTTTTATCAGATGTTAGGTAGAACAAGCCACGTAGTGATAAAGGTAAAAGTGAGATGACCCAGTTGTAAGGTAACTTCAGACTTTGTGTTGCTGTTCACACCCTGTAAATATTAATGGAGCCTGAGTGCTACTTTGAACGATGCCACCTCCAGATGTTAGACTTTCAGACTTACACTTGTTTTCGTAGATGCGATATAAGTATTTTAGTGAAAACAGCGATACCTTATAAAAGATTACTTTCCATATTCGACAAATACATTCGAGAACAGAACGAGCTATACCTGTATTGCATCGCTTATTATTTTTCAATTTGCTATTAAAGTGTCATTGTTTATATTTCAGCTCTAAGGCCGATCTCGAAGTTGCTCTATGTGAAGTGGTCCGAAAAACTCGAGCGCGGAGTGATATTCGAGCAGTAGACCACGCCTACTTGAGCAACAATCCTGTGGTGGGGCACTGTACGAATTTAGTAGTGATCACCCGGCTTGAAAAGCCAATAGTAATCACACGTGCTGAAGAAAGTAAGCGATTGTACGATAGTATAATCTGGGCCACGATATAGCGTGATCGTAAACTAAATCCCCAAACTGCGGCACCGATTGATGTCGCGGTAGATAGTACCGTACACTGCATTTTCTTTTAAGTGTCCACACAATAAAAGAATGACGAGTTATGACTATACGTCGTTCAGAATAAGAGTAACCTCGCTCTCGGACCGATTCTCGTCCGTTCTGCGCAGACAGAGAGCGTAGCAGAGGGTAAGACGGAGAAAAACGTAGGTTGTTAAGTGGGGGGTTGGACATTCTAGTGGTTCTAGCCCCGCCTTAGGCACGTCCCACGCGCGAAGTGAGGTTACTCTCATTTTGAACAGAGTATAGCAGTATTTCGTTTACTATTTGGAATATACACTCATTTAAAATATTTTATTATTTACTGATAATTGCAGGTAACCCCCCTATAACACGTTGTTAGGTTCCTAAGAAATGGCGTGTCGATGCGACATCCACGCTCGAATGAAAAATTTCAAATGAGGTATCTTTTGCTCTTAAAAGCTTTTATTATGTTCCGTGGTATTCGGGGATTTCCCTAATTTCAAATGAAATATTTTTTGTATTTAAAAGCTCTCATTACGTTCCGTATTGTCCGGGTATTTCCCTAATTCTCAAACCGTGTTAGAGTGAAACCGTGTTATGCGGAGGTTACCTGTACCATTTTGAATGTTAGGAGCTTCTTTCTGTATCCGTATAGCCAATACATCGTATAAGAAGTTTTCAGCGGCCTTATTGCTGTCAATTTAGTTGTTCCGACGCCCGAAGCATGTTTATTTTGGCTCCTGATGACTTTTACAACCACGCAATATCGTGGGCCGGACTATGCCAATCCACGCCTACACCTCCACCACTACCGTTGTTCCCCACTCCATTCACGACTGTCGACGTCACTTGCTCCTACCTTTGCTCGCAGCAGTGCTTGCGAACAACGGCGAGTGCTCTTGCTCGTAAAACGTCTGCCTGAGCAGTCCTGCCTAGGCTGAAGATAAGTCTGCCTCTGAAAGGACATTTACTACTACTTTTCCGCTTCTCTGTCCAAGGGGTCAGGTTCAATTCCCGGCGAGTCGTGGCCATTCGCCTTGCCTTATAGTCGGCGGAAGCGATATAGCGAGGTCGTAAAATCAGTCAGGTGTCAAAATACACGTAATCCGAGCGCCAAAACAGCAATTCGAGGGAGATAAGAAACTCGAGCCTCACTCAGGGCCGTTCGATGTCCACTCGGAGCTGGTTGCTCTGTTGCGGTATATTTAAAAAAATTTTTCTGCGTCTCAATCATTGACAGCTACAGGTTACTTATTACCAACACGGGAATTACTATCGAGCAGAAAGTGACGTAGGCTTAATACCGCATATCTTAAATCAGGCATGGGCAGCCTTTCTTGGTTCTGGGGCGAAATTATCATTCTCTCTCCGAGTCAAGGGCCAAACTAAATGGGTTTTCGCGTGTGTTTTTATGTATTGATATATTAATATCTCCAATGTAATGTTGTATGTGTAAAATTATAAAATGCAACAAGATACTAATCACTTCCTAGAGGGCCGGATTTAAAGACTTCGCGGGGGCGGATCGCGGGCCATATTCGGCCCGCGGGTCGCGAGTTGCCCACATATGTCTTAAATGAAAGATTGCAAGCAGAAATTTTAGATATCAATCTACAAATGACAGTTGACGCTGGACGCGGGCACATCAATCGATTTCGCCGCTTAATGTTTATTTTTTTTTCAGTGTTGTGAGTTGGAGGGGGGTAGTGGCCGTTGCTATGAGGTCCATTTACCGGACGGTGTTTCTTTTCTTTCTGCTGTTACCGACTGGTTGCTGGTCCTTGGACGACACAGTTCAGAGTAGGGAAAATTTGCAAAACCTACAAGTATTCCGCCCTCTAATGCTTTAATTTACGACCGCTATATCGATTCCACTAACTATACCGTGGCGACAGTGTCTAGTACCCCATAACGGGGGAAGTCTCGGCCTGAATACCGCCGAGATGTTAAAAGAGGTGTCTTTAATCCCTGGTAAGAAGTCCAAGAGCAAAATTTCTTACAGCCAGGGGTGGTCTAGTCTGTGTCTGAAACCTTAGGCCGGTGATCCGTGAAGGTGAGCCCGATAACTGGGTCCGTCTTCCTTGGTGGTGAGAAAATTTTCGCTACCACCATCTGCGGGTATAGGCCTGAGTATCGCATGAGTTGGTTATATACAATCGTCTCTTCTCCGTTTCAATTAGCCGAGCCTTATTTTTCTTTACGCGCAACGTTGCTCACAAAAATCTTTTGGAACTTAATTTCAAGAAGCAAAAATTGGAAGGAGTAAAGTTATATTAAAAAACTTTCACAATTATTATAGAACACAGAGTTAACTTAATTATTTTCTAGTTAATCTGTACTTTTCAATTATGTTTTAAATAATTTTTTTACACTTTGAGTCAAATATTTTATGAACTTGTGAACTTCATTTTTTAGAAACATTTTCTTCTGTTGCAACAATTATGTACACAATGAACGATAAAAGAAGATATCTCAGGCATGAATTACTTAACGAAGCAAGTTCAAATATTCCGGACAAACTTCGATCCAAGTTCCCGAGCAATTTCCTACCGAATCTCGACACTAAGCTCTTAAAATACCAAATAATTTAATCCAATTTATAAAACAGCATTCGATATTAGCTCTACGTTTACCGAATACATACACAGCGTGAAGTATTAGTATATAAAGTTAAGACTGCGTCGAGTGTAGCCGAGTGTAAGCGTAGTAAGAAGATTAAGTAACTTTCTACTTGCTCGTGGCGGGGCTCTTGCAAACAAAAGACCAACAGCAAGGAGAGAAACTGATAATGACAGTTCGTCGAGCATTAAGCAGAGAAGCAGGCTAATTGAATTAATCCCCTGGTGTTTCATTCGTTTGCAACGCGTTCGATCGGCGGAACAAAAGCATCCCTGCATAATGCTCGATATCAGCACGTGTGTTACGTGATTGATAGCAAGTGTTACCACGCATACTCCTTCTGGTAGTTTGCTCGAGCCTTCGACGAGTGCTTCACACGCCAACTTAATTTTCTGCAAGGTGTGATAGTTACGTTGAGTGAGAGACGAACCGAGTGTTTGCTGTCGAGAAAGGAAAGAAAGCACAATCGTGAAAGCAGAAACGGTTAGGCAAACCGTTCCCTAAAATCCATAATAAGCTTAAAAGGTGTGTGTAGCGACAATAAACCCATAAAGCCAACAGATACAGCAGGAAATTTGAAATGAACTTTAAAACAATGCTCGCGATTACTCTAATCCTTTTTGGAAAATACGATTAACAGACCTATAGGTTTCACGACATTATTACCTACTGGCACACCCAAACAAATCCACAGATTTAATATTCTACATCCACAGCAACTAGGTACACTCTCATCCTCCAATGATCAATTTTATTCACCGATCAACCAATCTCAAGAATGCAGCAAAACACGCCTTCTAGAGTCTAGACTCTAGATTCTAGGCACACCTCCTCCGCGCATTCAAATAAATTCCTTATTTTCTTCCAAATTAATTCACTATCACTGTTAGGATGTGCTCGTGGTAGTTGCAAAACAACTTTAGAGCTTTGCCATGCTAGTGGTGTGCCGACTAGATTTACTAAGGTTCGTTTTTCGAAGGACCACCTCCGTCTTAGGAGGACAAATAACTATTAACGCTGACTCATTTCTCTGAGGAACGACTCGTAGCGTGGTGAAATGAATTCTGTCTGTCTTCTCCGCGAAAGGTCCCACGACACCTCCGAGCGGGGGTGAGGCCCTCGGATAGGCTGAAGACATTTTCCGATAGTGGTGGGGAAGGGTGGCTGGCAAAAACTGACGCTGACTCATTTCTCTGAGGAACGACTCGTAGCGTGGTGAAATGAATTCTGTCTGTCTTCTCTGCGAAAGGTCCCACGACACCTCCGAGCGGGGGTGAGGCCCTCGGTTAGGCCGAAGACATTTTCCGATAGTGGTAGGGAAGGGTGGCTGGCAAAAACTGTTGGTTAAAATCATAGGTGGGAAAACTACACGAAAATGCCACCCCCCAGACCATAGGTCACTCTCAGGTACCAAGCGTACCCTTGAGTGACGCACGCGGGAATTCCGAGTGCCTCGAACAATGCAGCAGACAATAACTTTAAGACGCGCTCTGGTGACCATATGAATGCAAAAAATGTACAAATTAAAAAGGCGAAGATTCTAAGTCGAAAACAAGGCAATAAAGGTGAAAACAAGTTCACCACGATTGCCGTGGTGTCATAAAATCACTGCTGCTACGAAACGAACGAAGGCGAAAAAATGTATACATTGGAACTACATGCTAAGAAAATCTAAGGGTCGGGCGGCCGGCGTACCTGTCGAGGACTTAACAATCACAGTTCACTGTCCGACCCAATTTGTTATCATTAAGTTTGAAACGAACACCAACTTCTCGAAATTGTCGCGGTCCGCGCGAGGGAGATTTAAAACCATGCGAAATTTAAGTTTGAATTGCAATGGATAAACGGTACATCGAGTAGTGTTACTGATGTTTCATCGAACAGTAGTGTACTGCCTATAGCTGGCGACGGATGGCTATCAGTCGTTGTCACAGTTGAATCCAGAGCTTATTGGGCGGCCCTAGGCATACAAATGAAAATCGGGGTCCTTCTTATACAAACAAGAACGAGAGTGATATTTGTTTAAAAAAAAAAACCACAATTTTTAAAGTTGTGTTAATTTATATTATTACAGTTTGAGGTTACAAAAAGAGCTATCGCGTACGTTTCCCCTGCCAAAGTATCGACAAAAGATACTGCCCAAATCTGACGTTGGCGTTGCAATAGAACTTTATTATTATTGTTGTATATTTTTTAATTAAATTCAGAAGTCGAAGCCAGAGGATTTATTTATTTCTGCGGGCCCTAGGCTCGTGCCTATTTTGCCTAATGGTAAACGCGACCCTGGTTGAATCTGTGTCGGTGACATACAAAACTGTGTGACGAAACTTACAAAAATATTTTTATTGACTATGTGTCTGAAGTGAAGGTGGTAAAACATGAAGATGCAGAAGATAGTGAATCGTGTTAGAATTGAAAAGGGAACTTTCTTCGATAATTTCTTTTTTAATTCATGGTCGCGAAATATTTTTCAATTCCTTGCAGCCCTGAAATCATCTATCGACGGAATTTCTATTATGATCCCCTTTCGTTAGTAACGGTGACTGCAGTCACCCATCGTCGAGAGCTTGCTATATCCTCCCGGTGACTATGGCCACCCATAAAAATTTCGAGCACAGCATAGCTTGATATCTCTAGAGTAACCGATTTACCTTTATCCAACATTGTCTTAAGAACTGTGAAAATAACGAAAAAAAAACAATGATACATTCTATTGCTAAAGTGTACACACGCGCCGCCAGCACAGCCGTAGCGAAAGGGTTAACGGTGAGCGTGAAATCTCGAGAACGTTGCTCTTGATCAACGATAGATCGTAGAAGCGGTTTATCGTAGCCGAGGTCTGAAACTGAGCACATGCAAGACAATCAGATTTTATTTACCCTCGAGCTTAATGCAAAATCGTCGACATATTTACACATCGGTTTATCTCAGCTGCACTTATCTGAAAGTACCTGCAGGTATGCTGCACACTTAAAGGCAGCAACATGCGGATGCAAACGGTAGCACACGATTAAACTTGTTCAAGGGAATAAATGTGTGAGTGCGCGTGGCTTGGCTCCAGTATGTTCTAGCCCTCAGGAAAATATTTCAGAAAGATAAATCTTAGGTGATCCCCCGGAGAACACGTGCAGCTAACTCAAGTGGATTAAGTCCTACAGCGGTGTTCGGGGCTTCGAGTGGGCAATAAATGGATACAATTAAGGCTCGACCTGTTATAAAAGCTTCGCTCGCATTGAGTTATCGAGATTATAACAACTTATACTTGAATATTCTATTCTTACGTTTTTGTCTCATATGGGAGACGAATCAAAGGTGTAAATCTCTGATTTTCATGAAATTTATATATTGCATAATGTGCTTCTCGAAGAAATATTTGATACGTGTTATATTTGACATGCTCTCTTTCAATATCCTAGGAACTACTGATTCAGAAGAATGGTTTAACCCTACTGCGTTCTTCGTTTTGACTGTACACTAAAGGTGTTTGGGTCAAAAAAGACCTAAAGACCTTATGTGAAATAATTTTTGTTTCCAACACGACATATGAACCTAGAGAATAAACGTTTAAACTAATGCTAAGGAACGTAAACTTGGTAACAGCAAAAATTACTAAAACTATAAAAAGGCGGTGGGTCAAAAAGGACCCGAAGACTGCTCTAGGGTTATGCAAAACTTATTTGGAAATTTCGTTTGTTTAACTGATATATTAAAAATTTGTATGCTTTTGCTAATTTCTGTTCTAAAATGTCAACCCATTTTCATACAAATTTTCATGTATAAACATAAATTGAAATTTTAATTTGCGACATTACAAAAAAGTAATTGCATTCGTAATTTTCTTACAATATGTGCAAAATGGAGCTTTTAAGACTGAAAAAACGTAGAAATTATAGACGTTTATGTATAATGTTTTAAATGATTGCATTGCTGAAAAATTACTTCTTTATTCAGAATCAGAATTTTTTATTACGGGAATAGGTTGAAATAGGTTAGTGGGAATAGACAGAATCTTCCTATCAGGTAGGATTAACGGCCATGAAGTAGCAAGATCAAATCAACACTTCCATTCCTAAGTATTAGAACACTTACTGAATGTGAAACAAACGTGAAGAGTCATTACAAAATTATTAAGAGCCGAAGAAAAATTATTCGGTCTGGAATCTCGTAATATAACGAGTAGGTACTCACAAGTATTTTTATTGATATACAATACAAACTCTGACGGAGAAATGTAATTCAAATAATGTACTACTTTCTGTATAAACATACTGTGTTTCTTAATACTTATGAACGGCACATACACATAGTTGCGCAATAATAAAAATAAATAACTAAGAATCATAGTGTTTCATTTTAACATTGAAAAAGAGTGGTGCACTCAGGATTCAATCTTGGGGAGAGCCCAGATGAACTGATAAATATATTTTTAACGGAAGATCCTGCTTACG
>NW_017100671.1:42086-77287 GCF_001263275.1 Habropoda laboriosa | reverse complement strand
TTATCTTTGGGTGTGCCAGGACGCCTTGGCCCCCTTTGATTGCGCCGCTGAATACAACAATACTTCCAGAAACTATAATCATATATGTATATATACAAAACTGAATTTAGGAAGTAGATTACTTCAATTCCATTACTTGATTCGCCCCTCAAGGGAGATAAGTTAGGGGAAACTATCGGGTCTTAAAATATTACAAATCCAACAAAGAACCACGTGTCCCGAAATATTTCATGCATACTTCTTACAGCAGTTCTACGAATGTATCCTTCAATCATTAATAACATACAGCACATTTTAAAATAAACAATATATGAAAGCAGATACTGATTTCAAAACTAGAACAATTTTTGTTTATGACTACGCTGTCCAATAAAAAAAGGATGGATTCAAATATCGAATACAAACTACCACAGGAATAATTCAATCTGGCGAGAAAAAGGAAACTTCACCTTGAGGTTAAAGCTTTTACAGGAAAACGAAACCTTTAAATTACTCACATATGGATTTTCCATAACGTGCATTTTTTCCTGGGTGCAATTTTGAATCCATGGAATATTTTACGCAAATTCACCAGAAAATACACACCGACTGAACCTCCAGTGAGTCATGAACCAGTCTGCCAATTTAGTTCAGGAATGGTGGAAGGAAAAGTCCGTAAAGAGGTTGGTTTCGTTTTTTCCCGTGGGACTCGAGACGGCACATGGGAAAGAGGGTAAGAAAGCAGGATGATGGGTTATGGGTTCCACTCAGCGAGGTATCAATGGCTGCCTTGTCTGCCAGTGCTAAGTAGAAAATCATGTCTGCCGTATGAACGGGCAGCCACCACTGCTGTTCACTGTAGACTACTAATGCTGAGAGAGAGAGAGTGGCTGCATCTTAAACGTATGCTGAAACCAAGTAAGACGATCCTGATGCATTTCTCAAAGTTACATCAAGGTCACGCTAACGCGCCGTTTAATTCGGATTAGCAATTCTGATTGATGCTTTTCCGTGGATGGATATAACCTGCCCATCTTCGTACGCCTTCCTACTTAAAGGGTTACGTTGCATTTGCAAAATTACATCGGAATTAGAACGTGCTCTTTGGCATAAAATTAAATTAAATTGTTCAACTGAGAAAGATTGAATTGTAACGTAAAATATCCGCTCGAATGTTTGGAAAATGTATTTAAGGAACTTGCCGGATGATTGCAAAAGTTTGTGCCCTGTTCCGTCGCGCAGGTACGGAACGCATGGGGTCTTCGTCGACCGGGTTTATGCCACGCTCGCACGAGAAGGTTATTTTTGAGAACAAAGACGCTTCGTAGCTCCGCGAAAAAATAAGTCATTTCTTGCAGAACAATGCCTTTAGAGTTTCGACTTTCCGCAGGGAGAGGGTTGTCGTCACCATTTAGGCACCCTGATCGGTAAATTTCCACTTCACAAAAATGTATAAAGAGCGAGCTCACCATCGCCAGTGAGGTCAGATCACGAATAAGGTTAAACTAAACATCAAGAAAAAAGAACAGTCTCTGTATACCTTCTCAACGAGGTTCGGAATAGTTAAGCCAAGGCTGAACCACAGCGAGCTCAGAACCGAACAAGGTCGAACGCTCGCAACAGTAGATTTCAACACAGTTCAGTAGATTGTAATAGATTTCAATACGCTTCATATGCAGAAAGTGTCCCAATACTTACGAACGAGAGTGTGTATTCAAAAAGCGAAGCCGGAAAAGCGGTTCAATCAGGGTCAGGAGCCAAGGTAAACACATTAAAAGCACGACATTCCTAGTACGAAACACATCCTGGCCAATGGGGGAGCGCGGTGCGTTACGATGCGCTTGAGTACGATCAAAATTCAACGCGTCTTGAGACCCGAGGGTGAAAAACTCAATGAAAGTTCTGGCGCCGTTCCAGACTAATCTGGTGCTTGTAAACTCCGTTTCAGTTCCGGCAGTTCCTTTTTGTTTATCCATTCGTAAATGGATTCGATCGTATCCCTCGGCATGTACAAACGGAGGGTGAAATATTACAGAGTGTTGTTACTTTCAGACGTGTTTGTACGATCTCAGAGAAGCTCGTTAAGAAGGACAAACACTACTTACAAGGAAGAGGCCGCAAGTATTCATAAATCTCCGACTTCCATGAACCTCGTGTATAAGGATGCTTCTCGAAAAAAAATATTTGACAAGGGGCAATAATAACTCTTAAATTTGGAGTTGGAGATCTCATTTTTTCAATAGCTACGAAATTATTGGATTTAGAAGATCGGTTTTAAGCTGTTTGCTTTAATAATATTTTTGCAATTGGTATACATCTGTTAATTTTCTTTACCAAAATGTTAATCCATTTTTACGTAAATGCACATGTATGAAGTATAGAGTAGCACGAGGTATGAATAAATTGTAATTTTGATTTGTCACATTATAGCAACAAATTGTCGTTTCCGAAATTTTCTCACATTACGCGCAATATTTAGCTTTTCTTAGAAATGCGTAATCATTAATGTTACAAATATTGTAGAAATGTGTAATTTTTTGGATGATTATAATTACATTATGTTTCATTAGTTGTCTCTTAAATCGCCAAAATTTATGTTTCAAGTATAACAATTCATACCGCTAAATTTCTTGCTTTTTCCCCTGTATCTCCTATTATCGCAACTTCACTTCTGCATTAAATCCAGTACACTTCAATTTCTTCCTCGCATTTCCTTATTTTTTTACGATTTTTCTTATCTCTGGTTACAGGCGAGGCTCGTAGTAGTCTTACCGACTATACCTCCTCTATTGAGAACCTTTTCCGCGAGGCCCCTTGATTTCTCGAACTTATCTTCCTTCTTCGTTTTCTCTATACTCTCGCGCAGATTTGTAGGATAGCGTGCTCGTTCGTTTCTTGAGAAACAAGAGCAAAGAGCAAGAGCGTGGAACGAGTGACAGAGTGTGGGGTAAGATTTGGAAGAGAGGAGATAGAGTTGATAGCGTGGAACGAAAGATCGTGTGGTTTAGAGTTGACTAAACATTTACTTTAGTTCTACTTTACTATTGTTAATAAGCTATTATTATTATTGTTACTTTAATACATTTTCCGGACTTCAATCACAAGTCCAAATTAAATCCCACGTATTTTCATGTCTCATTTGCATTGTCATCAGTTGCACAATAGCAATTATTGCAACAGAACTCAACACTGCGAAAATACGATTCTCCTGCCTTCAATTAACAGAAATTTCGATTAGATCCCTCGAGATTCGTTACGTATGCATCGCTATGTACGTATGTACTTTGCTTCTTCTTGCTCACAACCGTTTATGCGATCGTGAGCGGTGATCTCGAAACTGTTTCAGAATTCCTCAGTTCGCCGGACGAGAACAAGCGTAGCGAGAGGCAAAAGTTTCGTTAATTCGACGAAATTTAGTTACCGACTGGCAAAGTTTTGAGAAAACTATCGAGGTTCGCGCAACCGTTGTCGTTACATTTTCATGAGCTAGCGAAACTCCCCATCGCGTGTAATCTATAGATGTTAATTTCATTCCGACTGATTCAGGAAAATCCCGTTATCGCGGCAATCGCCGTGGAAGTTTGGTCGTTTATCATATTATCATCATTAACTTTGTTTTCAGCGACGGGTAGTTTGCTGTGCGCTATCCATCGGTCCTTGTGTTGCATTGTAGCTACCGGTGAAATGGAAGATTCAATGTATCAAGCGATGCTGATAATTTGAATCAGCTCCTTTACCAATCTTTGTCGAAGCATTTTGCAAATAACACACTTTAAAATGGGTCAGAAAAGGAATAAGATCGTTGAATTCATTCTCAACGTAAAGTGGTCCGTCTAACGTGACCACCTCAATTATTTTCGTTATTAACACATTAAGGACCGTTAAGAAATCTATAAGACACACGCCTAGGACCGCACGTTTTTGGGCAAGCTTGCACGTTACTAAAATCCTCATTACTTTTTTATTTATGAAGCAATTTTTGCGAAACTTTCAGAAATTGTAAAATAGGATGCATCTTAGGTATTATTGAAAAAAAATTATGTTTTTTAATAATTATCATAACTTTTTTACTTAAAAAATAAATTTTTACGAAATTTTTAGAAATTGTAAAATAGGATGTATTTTAGGCAATTATTAAAAAAAATTGGTTTTTAATAATTATCATAAAATTTTATTTAAAAATCAATTTTACCAAAGTTTCTAGTACTTTTTTAAAGTATGATATTGCGTGAAACATTTTTCTCTATGAAGAGGAACCATACAAAATTTACATATATGTATATCTTGATTCGCTTCGTTTTCCATGAGCGGCACAAACTTTAGAGGCTCTCGTAGGAAATTTCTTTTCTCCATTCGCTGAAATGCACGTAGGTTGATGCTGTTTCATATCACCTGACAACCTTCCGGGTGGATCTTTACATGGTGCTTTCCTTACACCCCCAAGGGAAGGGCTCGACAGATCTGTTTCCGGTTCCGGGGAACCTTCATTACTGTCGTCCGTTATCCAGTGTTTTGCCACCGAAAGCAGAAATTGTTTGTACTTCATTTTTTTTTTTTTGTGGATTGAGGGCATTGTATACTCTAAAGGAATTGGAAAGTCCACAGTTTATAAGATACAGGACTACTTTTTTTGTCCATTTCATACTTTTTCTTAGAATGGGATAATACGAAAGGAACTGATCCGCACGGTCAACCCCTTTCATGTAGTTATTGTATTCATCGATGCAGGTAGGTTTTACAATGTTCTCTCCCGTTTTTCTATTTTTTTTTTCCTGTTGTCGAGACAGAAGTGTCATAAATGGTCGAGATCATTCTGACAACCCGCTTGTCTTTCCATGCGAGGAGAAGAATATCACCTTTTCTAGAAAAAGTTATGTCACCTTTCTTCATTGTTGATGTTTTAATTTTCAAATTTGGCGGTAAGCCTCTGCTCTCCCTAATAGTCCCGCATACTCTAGTTTTGTTTTGTAGCAGCAATTCAGCAGTAGACGTACTATTATAATAATTATCCTAGTAAATATGGTGCCATATGCCAAGATAGGGACCGAGAACTGAAAGAACAGTTTCCTCCAATTTTTTTCCTTCAGCAGTGTATATCTCCATATTACAGATATAGCTAGTGTCACTTTTGCACACCATCCGAACAAGTAAACCATATTTTGTCACTTTTGCTGGGTTGTACGTGCGAAACCTTAGGCATCCTCTCCATGGAATCATTCCCTCATCCAAAGACAACTGTTGCTTTGGTCTGTATCTTGTTCTGAATTTATGCAGGAAATAATCCAGCACGGGTTGAATTTTGAAAAGTCTCCCCGAGCAACTACTGTCCATTTTCGTATTATCGTTGAAATGCCAAAATGTCCATATTTGTTCAAATCTATGGCGGCTCATTGTCTGTGCAAATATAGGGGTAAATATCAAAGGATCCGTGGAATCTTTCCAGCTATCTTTTCTTGTTTGACCCATCGGAATAATTAGGCCAAGGAATTTCTTCATGTCTTTCTGTGTAACTGGAGACCACTTGAGTGTTCTAGATGGTGTTTTGCGTTTCATTGCGGCTTGATCATGATAGCTGCACAGTTCCTTGCAAAACATTTCAAATAATGCATCATCAAAAAAGAGGTTGATCACAGAGGCTACAGAGTCACGCTGAGATGGAAATGTAGTGACTCCAGGATGACCTTCAAACATTTGTAAGCGTGGTGGCGTATCAATTTCAGACCAACAATTATCATTAGCTTCATTGTTAGTGTCGGAATCACTTGAAAGCACTGCCACCTTACTCTTTGAGGTATGTGGTTATATGCGAGTTCAATAAAGACACGAATGTACTTTAAAAGGTATTTTATTACTGTTATATGCGCGTGACTTAATGATACCGTAGCTAACTATACTTATTAGCCTCCCACAGCAGACTGCCCTTCGTTGCTTCGCCGGGCCACCAGCTAGTTTCTCTAGGCCCGTTCGATGGAATTACCCTTCTTCTAATTGGCTAAACGGGAAATCCGTTTAAGCCAATTAGGCTTTTTTTTTGTGGAACTTCCACCGCCCACTTTTTTACGCCCTTAGCGTGATTTTCCGAGAGTGGGGAAGCAACTTGGTGGGAGTGATGTTTCCTGCGTAGATTCGGCAAAGCAGCGGGGTGCCCCGCGGGCCCAGCCGCTACGTGCGACATGTAGGTTTACGAACCTCAATCGGCAGGCCCTTGAGGGACCCTCGGTTTAGGATTCCTACGAACGCTATTGAGATTGTCGAGAGAGTTTACGTAAGGGACGAGTAAATTTCCAACGTCCTTATTATCGATTGACAAACGACTTCTCAAAAATAGCTTCGCTGGCGTGAGAATCCTAAACAGTGCTAGCTTGTTCTTGATATTTTCAAGTGTTTTTCCTGCTAGCCGTCTGCCCGCCGAATGTTTATTATTCAGGTATGTAGCGTGCCGCTACATCTTCTTTACAGGTCTAATAATTTCACTGTCACTGGAATCGTCCTCGCAATCGTCAAAACAGTCATCCGCATCTTCGTTCTCACTAGGAACATCCGATAAATTATCGTCAAAAACTTCCGAAAGTATTTCAGCTTCCAGAGGCCCTTCGTTCTCACTAGGAACATCCGATAAATTATCGTCAAAAACTTCCGAAAGTATTTCAGCTTCGTTCGTTTCCTTCTCTTTTCTGAAAGAGGCCATTTCTAAAAGCGCGAGGAACTTGAAGACGAAGACTATTCGAATCACCAAAATGCAATGCAACGTGTCGAATTTTCTCTGAGACTAAGCTGTTTTTATTTAGGGTTCGTGCATTTATACAGTCTTTCATAGCTTGACCTGTACGGTTTCCACCAATGGGATTGATCTCTTTGGTGTGGATGAGATGAAAACTCAATTTAATACATTGACTATTGATGTAAACACTTAAATGGACAAAGTAGATACAATGTATCAAAGTAATTGACATCTAAAGACAACGTGTAGAAAACACGGGTTTGTCTCGTGATCCGTCCGTAACAGACGGGGCGCGCAGTACGAGAAAACTCGTGAGCGGTCCTTAATGTGTTAAAATGATGTGAGAATATACAAATATACATTCTTAACTATTACATTTGGTATGTTTACATCTAACGCGACTGTCTAAAATTATATAATCTAAGTGTCGTCTCCCCCGCGTTCGGTATCTGACCTAATCCAATGTTTCATTTGATCGGGTCCTACCACCCCTGTAAACGGTATGCGTGTCAGTTGGAATCCTACATCTGTTACGATGTATCTATCTCTATCTAATATCTTTTTGATTGTGTACGGGCCTTTGAATTTCGGAATCAGTTTTTTGTTTACCCTCGGTGTGGTATCTGTATTCCGAATTACCACGTAGTCGCCAACTTGGTACACGGTCGGTCTTTTGTGTTTTTTATTATATGCGCGTTGGTTTGCTAATTGGCACTTCGTGATTTCCTCTGCTGCTACCTGACGTGCCGCGGGAAGGTCTCTAACGTCGTCGCAATGTGCATTTAGCGCCGTTCGTAGGTTGTCTGACATGGTGCCGTTTTTGGTTCATGCCGAACGATAATTCGGAAGGACACTTACCCGTTGACCGACAGACCGTATTGTTCAGTGCGTATTCTACCGAACCTACAACGCGGTCCCATTTTCCCGGTGTCTCCGCCAATTTTGCTAGCATTGGTGTTAACACTCTGTTAAGGCGCTGTACCTGGCCGTTTGCGCGTGGGGTCCCTACTGCGATCAGTACCTACTCTATTGAATTATTACGTAAGATTTCTTTAAACGAGCTCGAAGTGAACGACGTGCCGCAGTCGCTAATTACCTGCCTCGGTTTGCTGTATGCCCTGAAGTAATCCGTTAGGTGTCTTATTACCTCCTCCGATTTGGTGGTTTTACACGGATATAATCTAACGAATTTGGTAAAACCGTCTATTATTGCCAAAATAAATTTATATCCTTTCCCGCATTTTTTGAGGGGGCCGTAATGATCGATATGGATTGTTTTAAATGGCAAATCTCCCTTGTATATGCTGTGCAAATATCCTTCCTGTTTACCGCTAATGGAGGCGAATTCGATGCATTTTAGGTAATTGCTAATATATTCCCTAACTTTTCGACGCATCTCTGGGAACCAATATATTCTACTAATGTTGTCGATAACTTTATCGACTCCTAAATGTCCTAAGTCGTCGTGACTCGTTCTAATCGCGTTATTTTCTAAACACGCGGGTACATAAAACAATAGCTTATTATTTTTTATTTTCCTATAAACTAAACCATTCCGTAATTCGTAAAATTTGTCCTCGGTTGACTCTAGTCGGTTTCGCAACTCGTGGATCATCTGGTCTTAATATTACTTGATCGACAGTGTTTCTTCTAATGTGTTCAATTCTAACACCAATATCGTGTTGTAACGACTTAACGCGTCCACGTGCGACATTTTTCTTCCGCTTCGATGTTCTATTACGTAATCGTAATTTTGCAGGAACATCGCCCAACGTGATATTCGCGAATTGACGTTCTGTTTGCTTAGTGTTAATCTAAAGCTGTCGCAGTCTGTAATTATTTATACGGGATGCCTAGTAAATAAATGTGGAATCTTTTGATTGCGTAAACTATTGCCAAACATTCAAGCTCAAAACTGTGGTATTTTCCCTCTTGCGCGGTCGTCCTCTTACTAAAGTAAAAAACTGGTCGAAAAATTTTGCTGGGTTGTTTCTGTAGTAGGATCGCGCCAAAGCCGCTACTGCTCGCATCGCAATGAAGTTCGGTTTCTAATTTTGGCGAATAAATTGCTAAAACCGGGTCATTCGTTAGGCATTTCTTCAGCGTGACAAGTGATTGGTTTTCTTCTTGCCCGAAATAGAAAACGGGGTTCTTCGGAGCAAATCGTATAAGGGTCTCGCGATCGTCGAAAAATTTTTAATAAACCTTCGGAAGTAACTTGCCAAGCCTATAAATCGTTGTACTTCCTTGGTGTTCCTAGGTATCGGATAATCTGCGACGGATTCGATGTTCTCTTTCGCCGGTGAGATGCCGTTATCAGTTATCAAATAGCCTAAGTACGTAATTTGACGAAATAGGAACGAACATTTGTCTAACCTAAATTGCAAGTCATGTTTTCTCGCTAACGGGAATACTTCGTCCAAAATTTCTAGATGTTCGTTAGTGGTTTGCGTGGCGATCAGGAAATCGTCCATGTAAAGTAAGAGTTTGTTTTGTCTAACTAATTCTCCGAAAATTTCATTTAAAAATCTTTGGAAAATGCGGGGTGCATTTGTTAAACCAAACGGCATTTTAAAGTATTCGTATTGGCCTAGCGGTGTTATAAACGATGTGTATTTAATCGATGATTCAGCCACTTTTACGTGGTGGAACTCATTTTTTAAATCTTGTTGCGACTTGATGAGGACGCAACGAAGTCTTGGTTCGGCGGATTATAGTAATAAGCCACTTAGTCACATTTGGCCGCCAGACCGAGGTGCCGACGTTCGGAAGATCGCAATATACCCCCCGTGGACTCACTAGCGCGACATTCAGACAATAGGTCCCAAAAACACTCGGGACCATAAAACATTCGTTACCGGGGATTGAATTTGTTTACAACAAATTTGGTCCCCCAAAAGGTCACAGTTTTTGTCGACCAATAGCCGAACACACCACATTTTCCACCTCCATAATGTTCCGTCGCGCAGGTACGGAACGCATGGGGTCTTCGTTGACCGGGTTTATGGCACGCTCGCACGAGAAGGTTATTTTTGAGAACAAAGACGCTTCGTAGCTCCGCGAAAAAATAAGTAATTTCTTACAGAACAATGTCTTTAGAATTTCGACTTATCCGCGTCCTCAATAACCGAAGACGTGTCATAAACCAGGTAGTCCTGAAGTGTCAATCCACACGCGCGTATAACGGCACTTTCGGCCGAGGGTTGTGTGGGATGCATAGGTGAATTAACGACACGTGGATGCGGTATATCTTTTATTACGTTCGATGCGTGGTAGTCGCACGCTCGGTACAATGGGTCGTCGTTGACTCTCCCGTGCCGGGAAGACTGCCCTCGGAATCGGTCTTCGGATCGTCCTCTGTTTCCGAGGGCCGTCGACCCGTTAGGCCGCCGAGTTCCGTTGGCGACGGTTGCCACGTCGGCAACGTTTGGTGATACAATGTTGTGGCGGTCCGGCGGTGTGCACGTGCACGGGCCGCCACATCACCCCCCTTGGTGAGGATAGGGGTATGCTCGTTCTTAACCTATGTCGCTTATGATTAAATTATAACTACGTCGCTTATAATTACCTTAAAAACTACTTACAACTAATGACTAGAGACTGTGTTTTCAGTCACAGGTTCGCATCACCTGCCCGCAACGTAGCGATCGGGGAAACGAACGCGCCTACCCGATTTCGTTCGACGTTCGGTCCGCGCGCTCGCGTAATTACCCGAATCGTTCGCATCGTCGTCGGCCTCCCGCGGTAGGGGTCCCTCGTGCGCAGCCTGTTTTTTTTTAGGTACGCGGGTTTGAGGCGGTCGAGCGACACCGGAACCACCCGATCTTTAACACGAATGTTAAAATGTTTCGAGTGCCGCTCGACTACCTCGTACGGACTGTCGAACGCCGGTTGTAAGGCGCCTTTCGGCACGCCATGCCTCACGAACACGTGTGTCGTTGTGTTGAGGTCTTTGAATATGAATATTGTTTTGTTTCCGTGGCGCGTTATAGGTGCCGGTCGCAAGCCACGGAAATGTTGGCGTAAGTTTGCGACAAACGTTTCGTCGCTCACACTTACGGCTCGTTGGTTCGTTAACAATTCGCCCGGCAAGCGGATCGGCTCGCCGTACACCATTTCGGCGGAAGTCGCCTTGATGTCATCTTTCGAGGCGGCTCGGATGCCTAGCAACACGACCGGCAACGCTGCGGCCCAGCTGTCCGCGTGGCACGCGATTGCCGACTTCATTTGTCGGTGGAATCGTTCCACCATACCGTTCGCTGCTGGGTGGTATGCGGTCGTGCGCAGGTGTTTGGTACCGATCAGGAGCGACAATTGCTTGAATAATGTCGATTCAAACTGTCGACCCTGATCGGTCGTGATTCTCAGGGGTGCCCCGTATCAGGCGATCCACCCCGAGAGTAGCGCGTACGCCACCGTCTCGGCCGTGATATCCTCGACGGGGAAAACCTCCGGCCAGCACGTATAACGGTCGACGCACGTTACGCAATACCGGTATCCCCTCGACATCGGCAACGGGCCGACGATGTCCACGTGGACATGCTCGAAACGCGCCGAGGGCACACCGAAACTGCCGACGGGAGTAGACACGTGCCTACTAATTTTTGCGCGCTGACAAGGCATGCATGACCGCGTCCAGTTCTTGCAGTCTTTCTGCATACCCGGCCACACGAAACGTTGCGCGATTAGTTTAGCGGTTGCCTTGGCCCCGGGGTGCGCAAGGTTATGTAGCGACTTAAATACGTTTTCTCGGAACTGCCTCGTTACGAATGGTCGTAACAAGGGAGTCGAAACGTTGCAATACAACTCGATGTTGTCATTCGGTAATGCTATTTTCTTAATATTAAGGGAGGAGTCGGTCGACCGCAGGAATGTTCGTAGTTCCTCGTCCTCCCGTTGCGATTCCGCGAGTCTCGCGTAGTCGATCGCGGTCGAAATTTCTGCCACCCGCGACAAGGCATCGGCGACTATGTTGTCTTTACCGGACACGTGCCGGATGTCGGTAGTGTATTGGCCGATAAGGTCTAGATAGCGGAATTGTCGCGGGGTGTGTTTTTCGGGGCGCTGCGCGAAAGCGAAGGTGATCGGCTTATGGTCCGTGAAAATTGCGAATACACGTCCCTCGATCATGTGCCGAAAATATCGCACGGCCTTGTACACGGCTAACAGTTCCCGATCGTACGGGCTATACTTGCGTTCGGCCGGCGTTAGTTTCCTGGAAAAGAAGGCCAGCGGCTGCCATCCGTCGCACGATCGCTGCTGCAGTACTGCGCCTACCGTGAAGTCTGATGCGTCGCTGAAAATCGCCAGGGGCAGCGTGGTGTCGGGATGAGCCAAGAGGGTTGCATGTGCCAGGCTCTCCTTGCACGCGTCGAAAGCCTCGATCCGTTCCGAAGTCCATTCGACGGGTGCTCAGCCTTTCACGTTTCCCTGCAGGGCTGCGTTGAGTGGCGCCTGTATTTCAGCGGCTGCTTTTACGAAACGTCGGTAAAAGTTAATTATGCCCAGGAACTGTCGCAGTTCTTTCACTGTTCCTGGACGCGGGAAAGTTCGAATTGCTTCGACTTTTTCTGCGAGCGGTTGCGTACCGCTTGCGGACACTGAGTATCCTAAAAATGTCACTTCCGGCGCACCAAACACGCACTTCGCACAATTGACGAGGACACCGTGTTCGTTCAAGCGACTAAAAAGTTCGCGTAGGTGCCTCTCGTGTTCCTCGACTGAGCTCGATGCGATTAAAATATCGTCTATATACACGTAGCACCAGTCGAGGCCGCGTAGCACTTCGTCCATAAACCTCTGGAATGTCTGCGCCGCGTTTCGCAGGCCGAAAGACATCCAGGAGAACTCGAAGAGGCCGAAGGGGGTCGTGATAGCTGTTTTCGCGATGTCGTCCGGATTCACGGGAATCTGGTTGTACGCGCGCACTAAGTCTATCGTGGAAAACACGCTTTTTCCCGCTAAGCGCTGCGCGAAGTCTTCGATGTGCGGCACCGGGTATTTGTCCGGGATTGTTCTCGCGTTTAACGACCGGTAATCACCGCACGGTCGCCATTCGCCGCTCTTTTTCGGGGCCATGGTGAGGGACGGAACAGCACGACGGTCCGAGAGCTGTTGGTCCTCGGCCCTACACCTTTCCGCCTGAAATTACTAATCAACGTGCCCTTTGAGTGGCACTCACCCTTCCATTGCGCCCTTAGCGCGCTTTTCCTTGGAAGGAGTGGGGCCCTACCTGCGGGTGCGTGGAATCTTCGCTGTCCTTTGGTGACGCGTCGGAAATTCCCGCCAGGTCAACCCTCGGCTGAGAGTGCCGTTATACGCACGTGTGGATTGACCCTTCAGTAATACCTGGTTTATGACACGTCTTCGGTTATTGAGGACGCGGAAAAGTCAAAATTCTAAAGGCATTGTTCTGTAAGAAATTACTTATTTTTTCGCGGAGCTACGAAGCGTCTTTGTTCTCAAAAATAACCTTCTCGTGCGAGCGTGCCATAAACCCGGTCAACGAAGACCCCATGCGTTCCGTACCTGCGCGACGGAACATGCTCCCCCCGTTGAGAGGTGCTACCGATTAAAATATATAGAACGCAAAACCACTCGAACGCTTGTGGTCCATTGATCGGCCTTAGTATCTTTATACGTGAATCCCTGGTCACCAACGCCTATGTTGAACCTTGGTCGGGAAGGGGTGCCAGCTGCTTCACGTTGCGTTTGTAAACGCCGTTGATGGTCCGTACGGTGACTGCTCGAATGATCCCGTCTGCACCCGGATGAATCTCCTCGACTCGCCCCAGATGCCAGAACAGTGGTGGGAGATTGTTCTCCTTGAGGACGACCACTGTTCCTTCCTTGATGTCGTGTGAGCCCTTGGCCCATTTTTGCCGCACGTTCAGATGGTTGATGTACTCCTTGTACCATCTCGACCAGAAATCTCGTTTCACCTTCTGTATGTGCTGCCAATTTGACAAGCGATTGGCTGGTGTTTTGCTGAAATCAGTCTCGAGTACGCTCGTTAAAGAACCACCAATCAAAAACTGACCGAAGTCAGTGCGTTGGGATCTGAGGAGAGGGAGGATAGCGGACGGGAATTGAGGCTTGTTTCGACTTCAATGACAAAGGTGTTGAATTGCTCGAACGTAAACAATTCTTCACCAACAACGCGTTTCACGTGGTATTTGAAGGATTTCACGACAGCCTCCCAAAGTCCTCCGAAATGAGGTGACAAGGCAGGCATGAAGTGCCACATGATTTCCTTGTCCGTAAGGAATCTTCGTATCTTGTCGTCCTCCTGAAGCGCCTGGTATATCTCCGTCAAGTCGTTATTCGCGCCAACGAAATTTGTGCCGTTGTCGGAATAAATGTCCTCGTCGAGCGATGAAGCGTTTCAAGGCCGCGATGAAGGCCTCTGTGGTCATGTTGCTTACAACCTCAAGGTGAATCGCTTTCGTAGCGAGGCAAATAAATACGGCGACGTAGACTTTAACGCGCGCGCGCGCGATTGCGATTGCGCCGTTCCTTTACGTGGATTGGGCCGCAGTAGTCTATTCCACTGTTGTGGAATGGTCGACTATCGGTGACGCGAGCTGCCGGTAAATTACTCATCACGTACTCTACCGTAGGTGGATCCACTCGGAAGCATCTGACGCACTGTCGCACGATTTTACGCGTTGCATTTTTCCCGTCGATAGGCCAGTACGTTTGTCTAACGTCATTGAGGGTAGAGGTTATGCCTGCGTGTTGATTATTCATGTGCGAGTCTCGAATAATCAACGTGGTCAAATGGTGGTTTCGTGGTAAAAGTATCGGATGCTTTTGAGCGTAAGGCAGTGAGGAATTTTGAAGTCGTCCTCCGACGCGTAGAATTCCCTTGCTGTCGATAAACGGGTTGAGCGGACGAAGCTTGCTCTTTGAATGCAATCTGGTTCCCGACGTGAGATTGTGGATATCCTGTTTGAATTCTATTGTCTGCACTATTTTGATGATGCGTATGGTTGCTTCTTGGATCTCTTGCACGGTGAGGGGTCCATTGGTGCGATGGTTCGGTCGGAAGCGCAAACAATAAGCTATGACTCGTTTTAGCTTTGTGGTCGAAGAGTACCGCGTTATGATGTCGTCCGTGTGTACTATGGTGGTGGCGAGACATGTGAGTTTCTTTCGCTCTGGCACGTCGATTGTGATCGCGAACTTGGATTTTGGCCACTCCGATTCGACGGTTGAGAGCCACCTAGGTCCGCGTCGCCAGAGGTCGGTTTCGAGGAATTGTAGGGGCGTCAATCCTCGCGATAATAAGTCGGCCGGATTGTCATGTGATGTCACGTGTCGCCATGTCGTTACGTCCGTCTTCGTCTGTATGTCGGATACGCGGTTTGCTACGAATGTTTTCAGTGTGTTCGGTGGTGTGTGGATCCAATTTAAAACTATGGTAGAATCGGTCCAGAATGTCGTGTTGCGGATGTCGTGTGTGATGGCTCCTCGGACGGTGGCATATAACGATGCTAGGAGCACCGCACCGCATAATTCCAAACGTGCGAGGCTGATGGTTTTGAGTGGTGCGACGCGCGATTTCGCACAAAGAAGCTACGTCCTGATGTGGCCTGCTCTGTTTATTGTTCGTATGTATAAACACGCACCGTACGCTCGCTCGCTCGCATCGCAGAAACCATGTATATCGATGTGATGGACCGCTCGTTGGGTTACGTTGCGTGGAAACTCGATGTTGTTCAGCAGTTGCAGTTGGTTGACGAAGGTGGTCCATTCTGTGTAGAGATTGGCTGGGGGCGATTCATCCCAGTCGATCTTCAGTTGCCATAGCCGTTCCATGATCATTTTCGCCGTAATAGTTACTGGGCCGAGGAGTCCCAACGGGTCAAAGATTTTGGCAATTGCTGATAGGATTGCTCGTTTTGTGATCTTCTGGCTACCTGGCGGCTCGACCGTGTATAGAACCCTGTCCTTTAGCGCGTCCCATGGTATGCCGAGCGTCTTCATGGTGGTCGGATCGCCTAGGATCTTCAGGTGGATCTGCTCGTGATCCAGTCCTGCGAGAAGCTGTGGTTCGTTCAAGGCCCATTGACGAATGTTCAGTCCTCCTTGTTCGAACAGGCTGTGGATTTCGATTCGTAGTTTTTTCGCCTCCTTGATCGTGTCAGCTCCGGTGAGCAAATCGTCGACATAGAGATCCCGTTTCACAATCGTTGAAGCGTTCGGGAATTGTTCCCTTTCGTCGTCCGCAAGCTGATATACGCATCTTATGGCGAGATATGGAGCCGCTGTCAAACCAAACGTGACGGTGTTCAACTCGTAAGTAGACACGTTGTTTTTCTCATCTCTCCATAAGATGCTCTGGAAGGCTCGATCCTCCGGTCGTACGAGGAATTGCCGATACATTTTCTCTATGTCGCCGATCAAGACATAGACGTGCATCCTAAATCGCAGGAGCAGTGAAAATAGGTCACTCTGTATAGTGGGCCCGGTTAACAATGCGTCATTAAGAGATAATCCGCTGCTCGTTTTAGCGGAGCCGTCGAAAACCACGCGGACCTTTGTCGTCGCGCTCGTGTTTTTAAAGACCGCGTGGTGAGGCAGGTAGAAACCCGGTGCGTCGATTTCTTTTACCTGTCTCATGTGCCCTAGCTCGAGGTATTCCTTAAGGACCGCGGTGCAGAGCTGGGCAAATTTTATTTCAAATAAAGATAATAAGTTAATTATTGAAAATAACATTATCTCAAATAAACACTATGAAATAACTATTTGAGAGGAATTTATTTGAGTACATTTATTTTAAATAATAACTTTGTTATAATTTATTTCGGCGTAGTCATTTGAAATAAACTTATTTGAAATAATTAAAAGAAATATATGATACTAATTGTAAGTTGAAATTTCGCCTTATTTATGTTTAGTTTGGAAAATAAATTATTGATGAGTAGCAATAATGATTGAAAAGAACTAGAACCATATTTTCATTTATAATATATTCTTAATATTGATAAATTGGCAATATTGTATCTTTATATATTAATAATGAATAATTTACACAATGATTTATAAATATGACTATGAATATTATACTGTATATAATACACTGTAATATAATTTATACATTACTATATACCAAATTAATACTTGTAATCGTAATTATAATATTTAACATAATTACCATAGACAATACTTTCTTGGTAAATAAATTAGAAAATCGACAAAATAATAATTGACACATTTGTATAACAACTAATTAACAAACAAAAATAAAATAATTGAAACAGACCAAAATACTGACTGGAATCAGAACAAAACTAATTACTTCATGAAAGATTTTACACCATTTGCTTTCAATAAAACTCTTTTTTCGAACAGTTCATCTCTAAGAGATTTCATTCTTGAGGCATTAAACATTGTGGCGAAGAAAAATAAACGTTCGACGGGTGCTGATGAAGGAAGGGGCGTGTTGTACTTCAGAAATATTTTTTTTATTACTGGGTAATCATTAAGCATTGTGAGATCCCTTCTTTTATCGGCCAAGTATTTAAGAGCTGTCATTTCTCCATGAGAATGAGAAAAACTTCCTACTGAAGGAATGGTTTGGTCACAAATATCATTCTCTTCATCATCGCCAAAATCATAACCATCATTGGATAATACATCAGAAAAATCTTCAATGGTGTTCATTTCATTCGCTTTTAAAATTACCTGTTCTACAAATATAGACCGCAAGGATACCCTCCTTTCCTTGTCAACAGCATTCAGCCAACGATCTTTAAATTTAGGATATGAAAATGCTGCAATGACAGCATAATTTGTACTACTGTAAAAATTGTAATAGTCGGAAAATCTTTGTTCCAAATTATTTTGAATTGTCAGCAGTATAGAATCTCGGAATGAATGCTTTTCTTCTTGTAATTTATAAATTTCACGCCTAAGGTGCAGAAGGGTCGGAATCAAGTGGCCATAAAAAATGTTGTTTTCACCTTGCAAATCATCTAGAGCTCTTGCTATTGGTTTTAGGCACAAAACATGATATTCTAAATAATTGAAATGAGTTTCGGTTAATTTACTCGAGAAAGATTGTGATTTTTTTAATTTATCACTATGTCGAATTATTTGACAAAGACTGTCATATAGGTCATTCCATCTAGTAATACTACAGTATTGTGCGAATTAATGTGAACACAGAGAGTTTTCTGTTAAATATCATGTATTTGAAATAAAACTAGTGTTAGGTGAATATACATACAGTAAGGAGCATAACTGAACCAAAGACGACGCTTTTTGTACAAATTATTTTTTATTGTCGTTTAAAATGGTTAATAATAAAAAAAACATAATTAATATATTTTTGATAGTAACAGTGTACTTGAACAATTTTTTATTTTTCTAAATCATTATATATTTATTCATAATAGCATAAATACAAAGACTCAGTTTTGCACCATGTAACAGATGACAAATTTTTAAACTTATAAAAAGGTATCAGTATTTGGTCCACAAACCCTTTGAACGTAAAACAGCATTAATGCGTCTTGGCATGCTTTCTATTAAGTTTCGACAATATTCTGATGAAATTTCATTCCATTGTTCCTGTACCCTGGTATATAATACAACAACGGATGATGGCGGTGAATCATACGAATCCTGCACTCGTTTCTTTAACAATGCCCACAAATTCTCGATTTGGGTTCAAATCGGGGCTTTGAGGCGGCCATTCAAGGATAGAAAATTTTTGCATTTTCAACTAATTTTGCACACTTTTAGCAGTGTGTTTCGGGTCTCGATCATGTTGGAAGGTAATATCGTCTTTAACCACTGGCATATTTTCAATAACTTCGAGTAAATGATGTTCCAAAATATCTCTGTACATGTACTGATTCATAATTCCTTCTATCCGATGCAATGTACCTACACCATATACGGTCATACACCCCCACAACATGATAGAACCACCTCCGTGCTTGACCGTTTGTTTTACATGACGTGGTTGAAGTCGTTCTCCTTTACGAATCCAACACCATGAACGTCCATCCGATGAAATTCTATTAATTTTTGTTTCATCCGACCAAATGACTCTTTCTCACTGAGAAATAGTCCAGTTTTTATATTTTTTAGCAAAAGCTATACGAGCTTTAATATTCTTTTTTGAGAGCATAGGCTTTTTCTTTTTTTCAGTAGCTTTAAAATTGGCTTTTTTTAAAGATCTTTGAATTGTCCACTTGCTTACTTGTATTCCTATGTCACGTTTTAAAAGGTCAGCAGCCATCCTTGCACTCGGTGCTTCACCACTTGTGATATACCGAACAATCCTTCGTTCATCCTGACTTGTTAATACTTTCGGACGTCCACCAAGTGCAGCTAACAAGTCTTTAGAATGTTTTTTTCCGGATACGTTGAACAGTTGATTGGCTTACAAAACATTTTTCAGAAATCTGACGGGTTAATAAACCATTTTGTAGAAGAGAAATGATTGTACTGGCAATAATATGAGGAAGTGGCTTCATTCTAGAATACTGCTAGTTTCGTTCTTTTCAACTTGATGAACACTTACAAACTGGATGCTATCATCAATAACAAATGAATAACGCGACTATGGAAACAAAACACGATGGTCACCTAAAAATATTTTGCCTGTTTTACGATATTAACCCTTTGCGGTCGGCAGATTTTTCGGCTGGGAGTACCAGCTAGTCGGCGCAAATTTAGTTTTTCGGATTTTAGCTGTAAAATTTAGTTGTTCCCTAAGCGATTTAAGGTAGATATATTTATATTTAAAAGGACACAATATATTGATGCTGATCTGTAATGTTTAATAGCGCTTAAACTACATAAAAATGGAAAGATTTAGCTTTTGTAATTTGACAACGTGTGGTATTTTTCAAAACAATCGCCGATATGAAGCCCTGGCTTCCGAATACAAGTATCGCAATATGTGCGTGTTTCTCGCCTTTTACCGGGGGTTTTCCTGTCGGAACATACCGCGCAATCTTTTTTAGTCCCTGAACGCATTATATGCAGCTTATTGTCTAATCTATTGTCTACGAAAGATGTAGACTGCTGCGCTCCAGATGATGTTCCGTGCCGGACAGTTCCTACCAATTCGTCAACTAAACACTTCACAAAATTCAAATAAACTTGACAAATGTGACTAAATAATTAAAACAAAACACGAGCAATTCCAATGCCTTTCGAGCAATAATGTGTGCACGCAAGAACCGTCATCAGGCTCTAGCTTCGCGATGCACTGTTAGCAACGTTCTTCAACGCAACAGCCTTAATGCTTCCAGTCAAGCCTGCCAGCCCGCATGAAACGTGTACCTGACAGTCAATACGCATGCGACACACATTCATAAACCAACGAGACAGGGGGGTGGGGGGTGGAAGAAGACCAGAAAAAGAGGAGAAAAAAAAAGGTCGGAGAAGACAAACTTTCAAAATCACCGGAGAGAGAAAAAAGGGGAAGGAGGAAGAAAAAGAGAGCACACGGGTGAAAAGGAAGGAGAGTGCGACGAGAGGCAGCGTTGAACAGGCGCACCTCGGTGCGAGTCGATAGTGCACTCCTCATTGCGGCCACGTAGGCTTGTTATAACTGATTTATGTTTAATATAATTGCGCCAGCATTCTCGGAACTTGTCGGCCGTACCAAAAAGTGTCAGGTGATGAATGATGCCCGATGCTACCCGCGTGCACAAGGCCCTCGCCGCAAGAAGATGATGATGACGAGCGACCGTGGAGGAGCGAGAGGAACGAAGAAGAAGCCAGAGAGGACTCGAGGGGGTCGCAAGACCCGTTAAGGCGGGGTCCAACCTTATCGCATCAGCGTTGTACAACACACGACGTTCGAGACGTTGGATTTTCACTATCGGTACATCGTCGGAAACTTCGTAAGGCAACCGTGGCGCTCGAAGACGAGAAGAGGTCTCGTGCATCACCGGACGTAATCGTAATAAATCATTTAGAGGGGACGCTAGTCGGTCAAGCTTTTCTGCAAACATCTTATCAGAACGGTCAGTTGTGCCCGGTGGTGTACGAGGCGACGACGTGAGACGAGCACAAGCAGTTCGGCAGCGTCGTGACTCTCTTGTCGACATCAAAGCCGCCTCGAATGGACCTGACGAGTCCGGCGCGTGCAGCAACGATGATAAATTGCCCGGTCCAGTACAAACCTCTATTTAGTGTACACAGAAGTACCGGGGCGTCCTTCTCTTTGTAACCGGCTGTTGAACGTTGGAAAATTCAGGGAACTTTTCGTGGAACATTTCTCGTTTCGCTACGCCGGTTCCGTGAGATGCGGATCTACGACGACGTTCCTTGATCGTTAGCGTTTCCGCGAAACCGTCGAATAAATTGTCACGGTGAAACCGAGCCCGGGAAGTTCCGCGTTGATCTATCGCCCGAGCACGCGCGCGCGCGGCTTTTCCACCGGCGAGTTTCGCGCGTTTTTCTCGCGTGTGCATCGACAATGCACGCGTTACACACCAGGTATGACTGCGGCTACGTAAGCTTGCCCGGCACGTTACGCTGGCCAGCGTGACCTCCGGTATCCGCGTCGCATTAAATTCAACTTTATGATCGTCTACGTATAAGTCGCTGCACGAGCCGCGCGAGCTGACGTAAAATTCGTGAGGAACAGGCTTTTGCACGACCGCTGCTTTCCTAAGCGTGTGTCAGACACACGAGCGAGGAGAACGGCTCGCTGCAACGCGGCGATGACATCAGGGGTCACGCGGCTACTTGACCCTGCTGTTTTCCATAATATGGTCAATTAGTGCAAGACGGAGCGGTGTCGAGCCGACACTCCGGCTTTCGTTACCCGTTTCTGTAGGAATGAATTTATCGTTGAACCGCGTGGTTCCTATTCCGTACTTGTTGATCTGCACAGGGCGCTCGCGTTATTAATTTCTAGCGTTTTTCTCGTAAATGATAGATTTGTGAGACAAATGGAAGAGGTCAATTATTTCTCGTACGAAATACAGTGGCTTGAATAGGTTTTTTAAATTTGCGATGGTTTTCGTGCAACGACCATACGATGAATTTTAATTAATCAATCAGTTAATAGTAACAGAAGAGTGCAATCAAAATTAAAATTGCGGTAAAATCTTCAATAGGAGGGCTTCTCATCTTACGTGCTCGAAGTGTTCAAAATAAACCTTGCAGACCCACACTAAAACCGAACGTCTTAATGTTCATCAAAATCACAATCTCCCATTACACATTAAAAAATAAATAAAAAATAGTACAGAATATGTTGCAACAAATGTGGTTGTATAACACTTGTTAACAAGTTAAATATGAATATATTTGATAACAACATTAACTAAATACACACGTAAAAGGAATAATGATGATTTGTTTGACCCTCTCTAAATATATCTCGCAATAGATTCTCACGTACTCAAGTTTCGTTCTTTTCAACTTGATGAACACTTACAAACTGGATGCTATCATCAGTAACAAATGAATAACGCGACTATGGAAACAAAACACGATGGTCACCAAAAATATTTTGCCTGTTTTACGATATTAATGTAACTTTTGAACTCTGGGGCAAAACTGAGTCTTTCAATTTTTATCATTATACATTAATAAATGAACATTTTAAATATACGGAAACCTTCAAGAATACTGTAACTATTAATAATATATTATTGAAATTTATCTTTTTCATTGCATATCATTTACGCCGATTAGATAACGATTTGTGTGAAATGTCCGATTATTGGTTCAGTTATGCTCCTCACTGTAGTTTTTTTACTACTAGTTAATATAAGTTAATATGAAATATGTCCCCCCTTCGCTTTAATGACTGCCTGCACTCTTCTTGGCATGGAATCGATTAGATTCTTACAATTATTCTTAACTGTCTCGTCTCGAAACCACACCTGAATTACTGCTTCTACCATTTTAATTGTCGTGGTACAGTCCATTTTTTGTAATCGGACCTTGCAAATGGCCCACAGATTCTCAATTGGATTGAGATCTGGTGAATTTCCAGGCCAGTCCAGAATGGTAATCTTCTTGTCCTTGAAATATTTCACCATAGACTTGGAAACATGGCATGGCGCTGAGTCTTCTTGAAAAATTGCGTCATCGTTGACAGGATCCCCCGATCACTTTAGCACTCGTTAGATCACTGTGTTCACAGATCACTTGTGCACTGATAATCCGTAGGTCACTGATCCGGCTCGAAGGACCATAAAATGTCTCGTAGCTTGGCAATCTAGCTTGATTGCCCGCCCGTGCGCGATCACTGTACGCGGATTAAATTTCCTCGGTTGGGGTTGTAAGGCCCAGCTTAACCAGTTGGTCTCGTCGGTGGTCGCGACGCTTCGATTTCCGAATTTCTTTGGAGATCGAATGTTTCGAATCTAGTCTCCGAACGATTGAGACTAGACGTGTCTTGTCGGTTCGAAGTCACTATTCGAAGTTTTTTTACACCAGCCTTTTCTAAATTTTGTTGGAGGTCGTAGCTGGTTTTTCTGGGATGCAATTTGCTGTCTCTCAAAAGAAAAGCTTCATCTCGAGGATTAGTCTTCCGTTTTCTTCCACATTTTCCCTTTCGCTGCACTTCGACGGATCCTGTTTCCCTTTTCTGTTTTATTATTTTATTTACAGCACCCAAACTGACACAACATTCCTTTGCAATGTTTCTCTGTGTCATTGGTGTACGTTCACTAAGCGTAATGATCTTTTCCCGTTTCCTCGGCGTGATATTGGAAGTTCCCGGTTTACGATATGGCCGATTGTTTGAACGAACGAAAGCGAAAGTCTAAGCTATTATTTGAAAAACTAAATTCCCAAAAAGCAACGTACGATATACCGCAAGGCATGTGTTTTCGACGCTAATATAATAACAAATATGAGGTTATGTGATTTGCATCAAAACAATTGCCAGAATCGACACAACAGCGTTGCCATTATCAAAAACTGTTTTTTGCTCTGTGTTCACATTAATTCGCACAATACTGTAGGTCTACTAAAAATACATCCAATTTTTTCCTTCACAGTTTCTGCAAATTTTGGATGACGAGAGAGATCCCATAATTCTTGACATTGCCTCATCACTTCATGATGAAGGGTTTTTAACGAAGAGTGTTGTATAGCTTTCGGTACATCTACTGCGGCAATAAGATTTAGGGTATGTGCAGCACAACGAATATGCATTGGGAGAAACGGATCACTTTCATTACTTGGTGAAACATCTTCAAAATGAATATGGTTCTCTTCTCGAAATTCATGATAAGTCATTCCATATTCTTGAAAGGTTTTTATAAAGTTTGAACCGTTATCAGTAATGGTAGATAAATTTTTGGTTAAGGATAAATTATATTCTTCGTTTATTACTTTAATTAACTTAGCGATTCGATCAAATGAATGGGTTCCTTTAAATCTACGGCAAGCTAATGCAACACTATGCCTTTGCAATGTTTCATCATCTATCCAGTGACATGTGACATCCAAAAATCTGCGTTGTTTTGTTGACCACACATCTGCAGCCGTACACACATAAGTTGTCTTTTGCAGCTCTTTTTTAATGTTTTCCACGTTTTCTTTGAATGTGTCATTTATCCGCCTACACAATGTTCTACGACTGCAAGAAAGCGGATATCTCATGTTTTCAAGTTATTCGAGGTACCTTAAATTACTTGAAATAATAAAATAACATGTTATTTGACATTTGAAATACTTATCTCAAATAAGAAAATAACTTGTTCTTTTATTATTTGAACTGATGTATTTCACAAAATAAAAGAATAGATAATCATTTCCTAAAATTATTTTGTTGGATAAAATATAACATAATTTATTTCAAATAGTGAAACAGTTTTGTGAAATAACTTTTTATTTCAAGTAATATTTCAAATAAGTTTTAAAATATTGTATCTGAAATAATGCCCAGCTCTGGTTCCAGGTAGTCGTCACTTTTTCTAAACGTAGGGCGCTTCCGGCATTGTCACGCACGTAGGTTTTCAACTCTTCGTCTTCGCATTGGGATTTCGCGAGGTCTTCGAAATCTACCCGCTGCTCCATTTCTTCCACTCTGGATAATGCGTCGACGACGACGTTGTCCTTTCCCGGTATATGTCTGATGTCGGTGGTAAACTGTCCTATGAAGTCCAGGTAACGAAACTGCCTCGGCGTGCACTTTTCTGATTTCTGTTGGAAAGCGAATGTGATGGGTTTGTGGTCTGTAAAAATTGTAAATGTTCGTCCTTCTATCATATGTTTGAAATGTTTGATGGCCAGATATATTGCGAGTAATTCCCTATCGTAAGCTCCGTAATTCCTTTCCGTCGTTGAGATTTTTTTTGAAAAGAATGCCAACGGCTGCCAGTTGTCGTCGACGCGTTGCTGGAGGACGGCGCCCACGGTGAAATCGGAAGCGTCGCAGGTAATGGACAGCGCCGCGTTCATTTTCGGGTGCGATAATAGCGCGGCCTGCGCCAGGCCTCGCTTCGACTCTTCGAACGCTGCGGAGGCTTGGGGTGTCCAGTTTATGGGCGCGCGCCCTTTTATGTTGTCCCGGAGTAGGCTATTGAGAGGCGCTTGCACCTGCGCGGCTTTAGGTATGAACCGTCTATAAAAATTTAGCATACCTAAAAATTGCCTCAGTTGCTTTGCGGTGGTGGGTTGCGGGTAATTGGTTATGGCCTCCACTTTGTCTTCCTTAGCTACTGTGTATCCCAGAAACTTGACCTGTGGCTGTCCGAACACGCATTTTGCCGGGTTGACCACGACGCCGTACTGCTTGAGCCTGTTGAACACAGCTTCCAACTGACAGACATCCTCCTCTTCTTATGCTGATGCAACCAAAATATCGTCGATGTAGGCGTAACAAAAATCTAGCCCGCGTAACACCTCGTCGATAAACCGTTGAAATGTCTGTGCCGCGTTGCGTAGCCCGAAAGACATAAATGGAAATTCGAACAATCCGAAGGGCGTCGTGATGGCCGTCTTGCAGATGTGTTCGATGGCGACCATGCAAATATTCCGTAAAATATGTTCGCTATTCTACTGTAACTTACTTCTAAAACAAGATGAAATGCATCGAATATGAAGAATTGTTATTATATTTCATCCTTCTCTTCTTCAGATGACATTTCTTCGGTAAAATATTGGTTGAGGAAGTTGGCAGGTGAATGTGTGGACGTCTGATGTCGAGCAAACCCCAAGTACCATAATACTGTTGCAACGTGTGAACAACACCCCGCTACACGTTGGCCTATTTTGCACTCACAAATATGTCCAACAATAATATATAAACAAAATATTTCACAGAATTGATGCGCCGTGTATTTGCGGTAATGTATTGTCAAAGATGTTGCTACTTGGAATCACCTGCCAATATATATTAATATTGAATCTGCTACTAATTCTTTATTGATTTGAAATTGATATCGTGGAGATCAATAGCACTTTACCTCATTTCGATTGATTTGAATGATAAAAAATTCGTTGGAAAATTATTATAAATGCTAACCTTTTTGGCGAATTTTTGTGCAACTTGCAATGCACAGTGATTCCAAACATTTGGCCGGTAGTGAATGCCATCACTATGTCCAAGTGATAAAGTCGTAAATCATGTTCCACAGCCAGTGCCATTAATAACCTTATTGAGGTCATCCTTGTCACGGGAGCGAAGGTTTCATTGCAATCCTCGCTAAATGTTTGTGAAAAACCTCTCGCTACCATTCGACTAAAGTCCAAGTTCCATTTCGTCTTAACGCATCAAACTCTCTTTTCATGACCAGTTTCCACGTTTCAGCATTTGAACCATTTCTTGCTTCTCGAGGGTTGTCTGTAAAATAAGGTTCCCAATGATTTTTCACAATGAAAAACATGTTTATTGGCATTGAATAATACATTTTTGGAAAGCTTAGACGTTCCCCTATTTTTCGATATAATCGCCGTTGAGATCAATACATTTTTGCATGCGGTGTACCATCTTCTTTATGCCTGAATCGTAGAACTCTCTCGCCGTGCCGCGAAGGTATGAAATACTTATCTCAAATAAGAAAATAACTTGTTCTTTTATTATTTGAACTGATGTATTTCACAAAATAAAAGAATAGATAATCATTTCCTAAAATTATTTTGTTGGATAAAATATAACATAATTTATTTCAAATAGTGAAACAGTTTTGTGAAATAACTTTTTATTTCAAGTAATATTTCAAATAAGTTTTAAAATATTGTATCTGAAATAATGCCCAACTCTGGTTCCAGGTAGTCGTCACTTTTTCTAAACGTAGGGCGCTTCCGGCATTGTCACGCACGTAGGTTTTCAACTCTTCGTCTTCGCATTGGGATTTCGCGAGGTCTTCGAAATCTACCCGCTGCTCCATTTCTTCCACTCTGGATAATGCGTCGACGACGACGTTGTCCTTTCCCGGTATATGTCTGATGTCGGTGGTAAACTGTCCTATGAAGTCCAGGTAACGAAACTGCCTCGGCGTGCACTTTTCTGGTTTCTGTTGGAAAGCGAATGTGATGGGTTTGTGGTCTGTAAAAATTGTAAATGTTCGTCCTTCTATCATATGTTTGAAATGTTTGACATCATAGTGCCACTAGTCTGATTGCGGTCAATGCTTGCGTTGACTTCCATTATAAAGATAATACTTAAAACTAAATCCTTAATAGTCGACTGAATAAATATTTGGAATTGTAAAAGTTGCGATTATCTCGCTGAATTAAGACTATATAAAGTTAGTAATATTTTTCTTAAACCTTGTAAAACAAGGGGTCAACTGCTTCCAAATCTCTCCACTGCTTCAGGGAGGCCACTGTTAGATCATCCGTCCCCCCGGCTATTAATTTAGCAGCACCGCGAGACCAGTCTGGATTGATCATCAACTCCTCTCCTTCCAATACTGCTGACATTACCTCTGGTGTAGTCCTCACTATCCAATTTTTGAGGTCTGACAGTTGGCCATGGTTGCCACTCACAAACAGCAATGCCGGTGTATCAACATCACGACACCCATTGAACAACATCGCTATTGAGTTCCCAGTGTCCATCGTCAGCATAATTATCTCGCCAGTGTACGTTATGACTTGACAGCCCCTCTGCCATAAATAATTATTTATGGCGCCGCATACTTTCAATACATCATATAATGGTGTTCTGACCACTAATTCTCCTGATAATTTTCGAATGTGGAAAGTCGTATTTTGCAATAATCGCACACGGACCACATTGTCTCTTAATCGCTCTTGGCCAGCGAAAGCTAGAACCGGCGCAACATTGTCGCACAAATCGCTAGCTGTCAATACTGAGTCGTTGATACCCTGTTCTGGAGCTCTCAGCCACGGTATTATGCCTCCGAACTTCGTTATCTCTTCTGAGAAACCAAATGGGACTCCTCTCACGAACGTTGAAAACTTCACCTCCATGGAGCAATATTCATAGCTCCATGGTTTGTATTCAAGATTTGTCTTCTCGGTCCATGTTGCCACTACTTTGAGCCCCACAGTCAAAAGCCTGAGTATTCTATTGTGCATGAATTTCGTTGTTTCCAAAAACTTAAACATGGCTCCTTCACCTTCATAAACTCGATTTCTCAAGTATTCAACTGTTTCTAATTTCCCTGGATTAACTAATTTATATTTGGTTATATGGGAACTGCCATTAATGACAGGATAATAATAGATGCCATCAATCTTACGTGCGATAGTGATGACACTACACACTCTAACGTTAGATCCATAATAAGGACACCAGCCTTGGGCCCAGTGGTAAATACACTGCCCACTAACTAATTTTTCTTTTGACCAAATAGTGTGAGTTGATACAACCTACGAGGGTTGTCCGTAAAATAAGGTTCCCAATGATTTTTCACAATGAAAAACATGTTTATTGGCATTGAATAATACATTTTTGGAAAGCTTAGACTTTCCCCTATGTCTCGTAGCTTGGCAATCTAGCTTGATTGCCCGCCCGTGCGCGATCACCGTACGCGGATTAAATTTCCTCGGTTGGGGTTGTAAGGCCCAGCTTAACCAGTTGGTCTCGTCGGTGGTCGCGACGCTTCGATTTCATTTTTGAGATGGCCACACACTGTACTACTGAGCAAACATACAACGCGTATGCAGGTCTGAACAGGCAAAAATCGCGCCCGTCAGATGAAGCGCGGCATTAGTTTCAGCGCCGCCTCACAGCAAAACAAATAAAAATCGGTCCCGGCGTGAACGTGTTAAAACCTCTTATTGCAGGACGAGCGCTCGCGTGTTGTCGTATGTTTCGTTCAGCTGATCCCACGCTGCCTTGTAATTGTCCTCGCTGATGGTAAAGGACTCAATGGCGGATTCCGCCTTGCCTGATAGTGAGAGTCGGAGGTAGTGCAACTTCTGTATGTCTGATAATCCCGAATGCGCGTGGATCATAGTTAAGAAGGCATCCTTGAACGCAGATCGGTTGTTACACGGGCGATGTGCGGACGAGCGTTGTCCTGATGAAAACGCACTCCCTTCGTCACACAGTAGCGGTCCGCATTGATTGTTGTACCGGCAGGCATGATATTCGCACAACAATAACCCCTTCCTGTCCCAAAAGACGTTCGCCATAACTTTGCCGACAGATAGTGTTTGTTTGAACTTCCGCGGCTTCGGCGACTCTGGATGTTTCCACTGACGGGATTGTTGTTTCGTTTCCGGTGTTGTGTAGTGGACCCAGGTCTCGTCTCCAGTGACAATAGAGTCCAAGAAATCCTCGCCATCGGTTTCGGAGGCCTGAAGAAATTCGCGAGCCGCTTCAACACGTTGCCGTTTGTGGTCTTCCGTAAGCATTCTCGGGACCCACCTTGCACAAACCTTGGCATATCCTAAATGGTCTGTCTAAATTGTGTCAATGCAGGTCTTGCTGACATCAGGGATCATTTCGTAGAGCTCCCGAACCGTCACCCTTCGATCTTTCAGCATTGTTTCTTCCACTTTCGCAATCGTTTCGTCCGAAACCGATGGCCGTCCAGAACGCTGTTCGTCATGGACGTCTGTACGTCCGTCTTTGAATTCTCTGCACCATTTGCGCACGTGTTGTACGCTCATACACTTTTCTCCGTAGACTTCACACAGTTGGGAATGAATGTCCACCGGCGCAGTGTTTTTTGCACACAAAAAACGAATCACAGAGCGTAATTCGCACCTAGCGGGAGAAGCGAGTGGGAGCTTCATCTCTAACGGATGCCAAGCCAAGGCTTAGCGTCGCAGACAGCTCGCCGGGACGGGGACTGGGAGAGGGGGAACCAAGTTACACGACAGTGTCGCCGGATTCCGCGTAACAGCGTTCCTCGTGACTGCAGCTTCTTGGGAACCTTATTTTACGGACAACCCTCGTAGTTAATAGGATAGCAATTGATTTTTTAGAGTAACAGCTGTGTTACTCAACATTTACGTTAACATCACAATAGTAATTGCGATTGTATCACAGGAAAACTATAATATTAAAAAAAAAACCTGTATTCGCTTCTTGATTTTATTGCTCTTAGTATTATCTTATTTACCTTATTGCTACCACACTCCCTCGACTACATTCTTTTCACGTTCATTCATGCTCACACTCGCTCACATACTCTACTTATCTTTAATTTATTGTCTTTTCAATTACTCTTATATTGAACTTTGGTAAATAGGCAGTCTTTGGTATGGTAGTTTGTGCTTAAGTTTAAGTGATGAATTATTAAATCTAATGTTCCCTATGCCATCTAACAATTTGTTAATGTTTTTAATTTTGGTGGTGTAGAATCTCTGCGCTGTTTCCCTGATGTAGTCAGGAATTAACGGCATTTGTGCGTCCTCATGAAGCGTTTTTATTCTTTCATGTCTATCTCTGCTTAGAATTAATCTAAGGCACTTGTTTTGAAATACTTGCAGTGGTTTAATGTTCGTTGGAGCTGTTGAGCACCAAACGGGTGCTGCGTACATTATAATTGGTCTAAGAATTGTAGTGTATATTAATCTTTTATTTTTAATTTGTACTGCTGAATTTTTAACCATAAGTGGGTACACTTTTTTCATTACCGCATGGACTTTCCTGATTGACTGCTTGATATGGTTTCTGTGTGTCAATTTTAAATCAAGGTGTACACCAAGATATTTTACGCTATTTAGTGTTGTTGTCTTCTTGTTGTATAGTATTATGGGTGTGAATATCTTGCTGTCCTTTCTCTTTTTGCTGAATACTATTACTTCTGTTTTGTCTGGGTTGATTTGAATTTTCCATTTGTCGTAGTACTTTTGTAGTTCATAAATGTGGATTTGAATTTGTTTTGCCGCGACTACTGCATTGAATGAATGTGCATATAATGCTGTGTCGTCTGCGAAAAGTGCCATCCTCGTTTTCTGAAATTCTGGTATGTCATTTAAGTATATTTTAAATAATTGTGGTCCCAGTACCGAGCCTTGAGGTACACCTGCACTAATTTTCTTTGTTGTTGATTTGCTGCTATTATACACTACTTTAAAAGTTCTTTCTGTGATGTAGGAATGTATTAGTTTAATTAAGTACTTTGGATATTCTTGTTTAATCATTTTATAAAGCAGTCCGTCTATCCAGACTTTATCGAATGCCTTTTTTATATCTAATAAGGCCATTACTGTTGTTTTGTCTTTGTTGAAATTTAACCCTTTGCGCTTGAAGCCTTTTTCGCTCGAGCGAATTAGCAACTCGAGAGAAGTTAGCTGTTCTCGCTTATTTCATAAATTTTTTACAGTTAGCTTAAAATGATTTCAGACACAATATAACACTTTAAACTTGTATATTTTAACATTTTACATATCTTCAGAGTTCAAAGAAAGAAATTGATTAAACATTACATTCTATATTTTTGCATCGTATGGTATTTTATAAAACAATCTCCGAGATGCATCCTTGGTTTCTCGGGGCAAGTGTCACAGTAATATACAGTTTGTTGCCTTTTGCCAGGGTTGGTTCGTTGGGAACAAACCTTGCAATCCCTTTTACTTCCCATTAGTATAACATGGAGCTTCCCATTCAATCGGATATTTTCAGAGCCGCTCTGCGAGGTAGAAGCTCGCGGTCGTTTTTGCCGGAAATCTCCTCTCAACTGATCAACTAAAGTTTTCAAGTATTGCAGGTGACTAAGTAGCCGTTCGTTTCTCTGCTTCTTTGCTGAATTATAGAGAATATATGAATTGATACAGCAGACCTCTAAACCCCAGAAAAATAGCTTTCGCCACCATTTTATGGATTTTCTTAGGAAACAATATGTCGAGGCCAATTGGTCAGCCCGATCAACGCCGTTCATATATTTGATGTAATTGACAATAACATTAGGTTTTTCTACACAAACTTCAACACCTTCCCGTGAAATTCTTTTCACGGGAGTGTGGCGGGTACGTCGTCGTCAACAAATCCTTACCGAACCTCGTTCTATTCTTCCACGCGAACTTTCTCTTTTCCAACTCCTTCAGATTTTAGTTTCCGTTCTTTTGTCTCTCCCCGGGTTAAGACTTGCTTTCGTCCTCGAGTGGCCTAAGAAGCGCACATGTGGCATCCAGGTTCGCACGAGGACAAAAGGCCCGCTTTCCACGAATTTTCCGTTTCCACCACTTTCTTCACTTCTATCTTTATCTATCGCTACTCCTGTCTCCCTGGCCTAACAATATAAAAACCCAGTACGCCTACACCTCCGGACAGTTTTTCCTTTACCGACCATCGCGACGTACCCGCCGAACCGCTGCTGCCAGGACGAGTAACAAAATAAACGATTGTATTTCCTGGGCAAATTGCACGCCCGTACGACCATAAATTTGTACTTTAATAAATTGAGGTGAAAACAGGGTAACGGCGTTCCTCACTCACCTCAATTTCTGGTGACCCCGACGTGATCTGAACGTGAAGTGTAGTGACATTAGCCAAGTGCGCACTCCGGGTAAAAACATTTTTTTTTGGTGTTCCGAAACAACAATCGAACCGTGAGAATGGAAACGGGTCCGGGAGCATCCCCGGTGAATCGTGTCGCCGTCCGGGTTCCCGAATTTTGCCCGGCGGATCCGGAGCTGTGGTTCACGATGGCGGAACGTAGTTTCCAAGCATCGGGGATAACGTCCGACGACACCAAATACGGCTACATTTTGGGTGCTCTAAGCCCGCAGTACGCCGCCGAGGTACGGGACATCATTATGGACCCACCAGCCTCTGGGCCGTACCAAAAGCTGAAGACGGAACTGATACACCGGCTGAGCTCGTCGCAAGAGCAGAGATCGCGACGCCTCCTCGAGCACGAAGAGATGGGGGACAGAAAACCAGCACAATTCCTACGGCACCTCCGAAGACTGCCAGGTACAACCGTCACGGACAGCGTATTGCGGACGTTATGGTTGGGATGACTGCCTACGAATATCCAGGTAATACTCGCGACGCAGAAAGACGTTGACCTGGATAAAGTAGCGGAGCTCGCAGACGCGGTCGCCGAAACGGTGACCCACCGCATACAGATTGCCGAAACGACACCTGTGGCGGGCCACGATTTCGAGGCCTTACTGAATGGTAAAATGGCTCAGCTGGCGGTGTCATTGCGGCAAGAGATTTCCGCCATTCGAGAGGAACTGATCTCCGAGCGTCGGCCGTCGCGTCACGACGGAAATTTTCGCCCTAGATCACCCAGCCAGGTACATTCGCGATCCGATTCCCGGAACCGTCGTCACGGAAAACGCGGGGTATGCTGGTATCATTGGGCGTTGGACGCCGACGCCCAGAAGTGCGTGCAACCGTGCACGTGGAGCAACGCGGGAAACGAACGGGGCAGTCGTTAATGACGGCGGACGACACTAACCCGACGACACGCCGTCTCTTCGTTAGGGATTTCGCGTCGAAAACGCAATTTTTGGTCGACACGGGCGCGGATGTCTGCGTTTTCCCGAAAATAATGACTCGTGGACCCCGCGCAAAGTCCCTATACGTCCTCTACGCGGCGAACGGGACCGAGATTTCCACGTACGGGACGGTGACACTGACCCTCGACTTGGGATTGCGCCGAGCGTTTACCTGGCGTTTCGTGGTGGCCGAGGTATCGAAACCCATCATCGGGTTCGATTTTTTATACCATTTCGGGTTACTGGTGGACATCCGCAACCAGAGACTAATGGACCAGGTCACGTCATTGTCGGTACCGGGACTCCCAGCAAACAGAAGTCGCCAAACGATTCCAAGTATCAAAACCGTATACGGCGGCTCCATGTTCCACGACCTGCTCCAGAAGTTTCCGGACATCACCAGGCCAGAAGGTACGCCCACCGAAACCAAACACTCCACGGTGCACTACGTACGGACGACAACGGGCCCGCCGGTTACTTGCAAACCGCGCCGACTTGCTCCGGACCGACTCAAAGCGGCAACGAAAGAGTTCGGGACGAGATGCGACTGGGAATAGCGAGGCCATCGGAGAGTAGCTGGTCGTCTCCTCTGCACATGGTCCCGAAAAAAGGATTGGACGAATGGAGGCCATGCGGGGACTACCGCGCACTCAACGCGAGAACACTCCCCGACAGGTATCCAGTCAAACACATCGAGGATTTCGCGCAGTCGTTGCAAAGGAAACAGGTGTTCTCAACGATAGACCTGGTACGAGCCGGTGTTCTCAACGATAGACCTGGTACGAGCCTACAACCAAATTCCGGTCGCCATCGAACACATCAGCAAGACGGCCATCACGACGCCCTTCGGATTGTTCGAATTTCCAGTTATGTCTTTCGGGCTACGCAACGCGGCACAGACATTTCAACGGTTTATCGACGAGGTGTTACGCGGGCTAGACTTTTGTTACGCCTACATCGACGATATTTTAGTTGCGTCAGCATCGGAAAAGGAGCATGTCGGTCACCTGGAAGCTGTGTTCAACAGGCTCAAGCAATACGGCGTCGTGGTCAACCCGGCAAAATGCGTGTTCGGATAGCCACAGGTCAAGTTTCTGGGATACACAGTAGCTAAGGAAGACAAAGTGGAGGCCATAACCAATTACCCGCAACCCACCACCGCAAAGCAACTGAGGCAATTTTTAGGTATGCTAAATTTTTATAGACGGTTCATACCTAAAGCCGCGCAGGTGCAAGCGCCTCTCAATAGCCTACTCCGGGACAACATAAAAGGGCGCGCGCCCATAAACTGGACACCCCAAGCCTCCGCAGCGTTCGAAGAGTCGAAGCGAGGCCTGGCGCAGGCCGCGCTATTATCGCACCCGAAAATGAACGCGGCGCTGTCCATTACCTGCGACGCTTCCGACTTCACCGTGGGCGCCGTCCTCCAGCAACGCGTCGACGACAACTGGCAGCCGTTGGCATTCTTTTCAAAAAAAATCTCAACGACGGAAAGGAATTACGGAACTTACGATAGGGAGTTACTCGTGTGGGATGCGTAGGTGAATTAACGACACGCGGATGCGGTGTATCTTTTATTACGTTCGATGCGTGGTAGTCGCACGCTCGGTACAATGGGTCGTCGTCGACTGCCTCGTGCCGGGAAGACTGCCCCCGGAATCGGTCTTCCGATCGTCCTCTG